>NC_049997.1:3517615-3544582 GCF_000003815.2 Branchiostoma floridae | reverse complement strand
ATCAAACTGTTGAAAACAAAGGACACAAGCTAAAGGTCCTGGGCTTTTTCCGCCACAGAGCAGGGCGTATAGGAGCATCTGTTAGTGGGGCAGTGTATCACAGCAACCTAGCACAGCCTCCTCAGTCAATAGTTAAGGCTATATGCTAATCACACCTGTATAAGGTAGACACAAGGGCCACAAGGTATCACGTATGTAAGTAAGATGGAAGAGGCTGCCATCAAAGTGTATGAGACATGCATGAAGCCCAACCATGTCAACTTCCAGGTTAAGAAGTGCAGTCTCTTCATATGTAAAGAACACCCTTACCTCCATGCGACCCCTGACTTTCTTGTATCATGTGATTGTTGTGGGATGGGATGTGGGGAGATAAAATGTCCGATTTCTGTACCTGACGGTAGCTTTGACAAGTGATGTCCATAACAAGAGTTCATGTCTGGAAAAGGTAATTGGGGTATTTAACTTTAAGAGAGCCCGCAACTACTACCATCATGTTCAGCAGCAATTGTTTGTTCTAACAGAGAGGAAATAGGTATTGTGATTTTGTAGTATCTGCATGGGACCAGAATGGGAATGCCCACTAATAGTCTGTGACAGAATCAAACCTGACCCAGAACACTCAAAGATGGTTCTGTTCAAACTGCAAGTATTTTGGAGGATTTGCATTCTGTGAGATTCTCGGCCGCTGGAACACAAGGAAAATGTGAGGTGCCAGTGAAGGTCCCTGACTCAAATGCAATCTGTCTTTGACGGGAACAGATGAGTCAAGATGATGTCACATGTAGCAATTCTGATTGCCCATATGGTAGGTTCAGTCGGGCTTGTTTGGGACTAGGTGAGGTTTCTCTGCTTACCCTGCACTGCCAGCCATAGAGCAGGACCTTTTTTTCTGCAAAACTTCTGCCACTGCAAATGTTGCCATTGGTTTTACATGTTTGATGTGTAAGATGCTCCTATACGCCCTGCCACTTGTTATCCTGTGATTTTATAAATCTGTCAACTGTAACATTATAAGAATAGTATAACATAAGCTGTGTAACTACACTGACTAGCTAGAGCATGTTTCCTTTATATAAATTTTTCTCAGTTGAATTACTGTGTAACTACACTGACGTAACTAAACTGACTAGCTAGAGCTAATATTTTCTTTATAAATTAAGTCATCTGTATTACTGTGTAACTACACTGGCTAGAACTTATTTATGCTTAAGTCTGTCAACTGTATTACTAGTACTGTGTAACTACACTGACTAGCTAGAGCATATTTCTTTTATATAAATTTGTCAGTTGTATTACTGTGTAACTACACTGACTAGCTAGAGCATATTTCTTTTATATAATTTTTTCATCTGTATTACTGTGTAACTACACTGGCTAGAACTTATTTATTCTCAAGTCTGCCAACTGTATTACTAGTACTGTGTAACTACACTGACTAGCTAGAGCTAATATTTTCTTTATAAATTTGTCATCTGTATTACTGTGTAACTACACTGGCTAGAACTTATTTATTCTCAAGTCTGCCAACTGTATTACTAGTAGTGTGTAACTACACTGACTAGCTAGAGCATATTTTCTTTATAAATTTGTCAGTTGTATTACTGTCTAACCACACTGACTGGCTAGAACCTATTTTATTCACTACACCAGCTAGAACTTATTTTGAAAGACATTATGATTAGAGTTGCCAGATACTGACATTGATTTTGTACTGTTTGTCATTCTACTAGTTTGCTGTAATTTCTTGATGTCAGCAGTTAACACATAGATGCTTAACATTAGTGTCCTAAGTATCTACCATTGAATAAACTGTTTTCTTGTCTTCAAACAAATATTGAGTCTTGCAAAAATTGTACTGAGTAAACCTTTTATTCATCACACGTCCATATACATGCCATAGCACACACAGCAGCCAAATCATCTCATTGATACTAGTATAAAGTAGTGTTCAACCAGGCAGTATTATTTTTTGCTCAACATTCAAGCATTTTCTTACCAAACCTCACCAAGCAGGAAGTAATTGCTTGCTGCTAAACACATTCGGCAACTCAGTTGTCTGTGTTTCAGCCGGCACTGGCTCCTCACTTGATATCGCTAAGTTAGCCATTTCCACGTCTAGCGGCACATCTTCAACTTTGGTCAAATCGATATCTTGCAAACGGTACCCAGTAGGATTTTGCGGTGTCCTCTTTGCTGCAGCCTCTACCCGTTGTTCAGCGACTCGCTTTGTGCGCTCTTTAGCCCGTTCAGCCCTCTCTTCTGCCGTCTTCTGTAGCTTTTCCTTTGTCCCTTCTTCTATGTAGTCTTTCCTTCCAAGGTTGAGAGTGGGAACCCAGTCAACATTGTGTCTATCCCATACAGGGGCAGCATTCCCAGAAACAAAATGACGACCACATACCCGCTCGGTTTCAAGAATGTTTTTTGTTGTCGTGTCTCCGCGGCTGATCGCCGAAATCCACAACCTCCGGCGTTCTTGAGTGAGCTTCTCGTGTTCCACTCCTTAACTGCTTTAGGTACAGAAAAAAAATGAAATCTTCTCCCTGTATTTTCCATCGGTTCTCGATCCACAGCCGACAAAGAACCATCGCTAGAACCGGCGTAGGGGACGCTACGCATGGTCACAAAGATGGCGGATAGCAACCGTTGCTAAGGTCAGATCACGTGACTGAAAGCCGAGAATTGACTTCAAAGGAAGAAATCCTTTCACCCGTCTTCCCCCATACGGCGTGGGTATAAACCAGGTAGGAAGATTAGCCATATCAGGCTATCCTAGACTTCAAAATTCAGTACGTTTTGGAACAGATCAAATAAATGAAGTCTGTTTAGGGGAGTTGACGGATGTGGGGAGGGGGGCATCCAAATCGAAACAGAGCTCAGTTCTAGTTCTAGTTCATAATCTGCAAACTTCCCGGCAGGAACATCACGCAGATGGAGTTTTGTTACTCACGAAAAGTTCGCTTTACGTAAACCATTTTGTAGAATAACTTCGTAATTTTAAGACGCATAGAATTTTTTATGTTGCTTGATTTGTTTACGTACTATCAAAATCATTATGTTTCTATATTATAAGTCAGTTGCGATACATTGCAACATGTTATGTTAACGTCGAAATTGAAGTTTTTAGCAGAATAATGGCATTGTCCATTTCGCCGAGGTGTTTGACTTTAGTTCTTTTTAGAAAAATGTACATTTGTTACATCAATGTTTACCTAGCTTCAGCATGTCCAGTCAACAGGAGTTCATCTGTGGCCTCTCACACGAGGTGACCATAGCAGTCCTCCCCAGACTGAACATGGAGGAGCTGATATTTGAACTCAACAGAAGGGTTCAAAGCCTTGAAAAAGAGAACAGCATCAAGGACAGGCTGGTCAGTATCCTTAGGGACGTGGTGTTGGAGGAATACCGTCAGTTGGAAAAGAAGTCAGAAGTCAGTTCTCCATACGAAAAGACAGTGACTATCCCTGTGCAAAATCAGGAGAAAGCTACCATGCAAGAGAATGTTCTAAATGAAACAATGTTATCAGAGAATGCAGGTCCTGACACCTCACATCAAAGTTCTGGACTGGACATTGTGATCAAGAAGGAACGCGATACAAGCAGTGAAACGATCATGCATGATACAGAGCCAAATGATCTCGAATTGGATTCAGACCAAATACAACTTCTTTGTAATATACCCAGTCCATGCTCACGAACACTGCCCTCATCCGAAACCCCCCTACCACAAATGAATAGCACAGATGGATGTCGCATTAAAGAAGAAGATGTTGCAATGACGACTGTGGATAAAGCAGCTAGAGCTTGTCATGATGAGCTTAATATGGACACTCCTACATTCAGTACGCAGGTGCAAAATACAAGTAGTTCATTGTATACCTCTTACTCAGAGTCGCCTGTTAAAAGCAATACACCCAGAGAGGAAGCACATTCGGCTTCTTGTCATCTGCCTCCATACCATGGTGACGTACATATAGAAATGGAATGCCATGTGTCTGAGGATGATCAAACCGGGCAAATTTCTCTCCCTTCAAACCCGGATCAACCTGAACACTATACTGATGACAGGGAGACTGATTCCATCAACAGTGGACATCAGCAAAGTGAAAAAGAAAGTAGTGGGGAAACACCTTTGGCTTCTTGTCAACCGACTCCAGACCAGGATTGTAAGAACATGTCGTCCCTTCGTCCTGACAATGTCTCACATATCGGTTCTAAACGCTATGTGTGCGAATTAGAAACATCATTCGTAAAAAGCTCCTCCAAGCACAGAAAACGTAGTAAAGAAGAAAAACCGTTCATGTGCGGCGAATGTGGTTACAGGGCATACCGCAAATGTCGTCTTGTCGAACACATGAGAACACACACTGGCGAGAAACCGTTCAAGTGTAATCACTGCAACTACAAGACGTCCTTTAAACAAGAGTTATCCTATCATATGAAAAGACACCCAGACGCAGAACCTTACAGATGTGAAATCTGTGACTACAAGACCTACCGAAAGCCATGCATTGAGAAGCACATAATGTGCCACTCTGGTGTGAAACCCTACAAATGTAAGGATTGTGACTACAGTACAAGTAACAATAGCCATCTTTCTAGACACAGGAGGCGTCACACCGGTGAGAAACCCTATAGTTGTCAAGAGTGTGACTATAAGTCTGTAGATAAGTCCAACTTCGTCAGGCATATGAGAAAGAAACACCAGTGAAATTACTGTCAGTTAGCAACCAGAAATAACGTGATGCATAATTTTTGTTTCTATTGTTCACTTATTACCTTTTTCCTAAATAGAAACTAGACACAAAATGTGAGCATTTGTCTATTTCTTTGCTTTTTTAATTTTTCCTTTTTGCTCATTTCTTTGACTTTCCACTGCTTTACAGTTGTGCATTGATAAAGAATGATTGGTTAATGGTTCAAGCGTACGTAGTTGTTGTCAAAGATAATTACAATAACGTGTATTCTAAGATAAATTTCTATTTAGTAAAGAGTTTGTGCCTGTGCATCCGCTGTAACAGTACTCACTAAAAGGAAAGGGTAATAAAAACGATGTTAAGAACATTTACTGCAATACTACATATCTTGTGTCTGTGTGCCTCCATACTAATTAACAGTATTGAATTTAGATGAACATTGCTTCATACACCTGTGTCAGTATTTTAAGGATCAAGCTTCTGGTTCTGCTCCATAGACGTCCATGTAAGGCTTTCGAGATCGTCGACGTATCTATCAGTGTGTTGGCACCCATGGTATGAGTTGGCTTACGATTTCTTCTTTGTTCCTGAATCAGCGCAGCCGCGATTCTTGTCCTACGCTCCCTGATAATGGATGGTACAGCAGGAATATTTCCATACAAATGCTCTTTTGTAGGATGTGGTTTCCAGGATTTGTTGAGCAAGGTCTGTAATACATATGTGTAAGTACCGTCAAGCTTGTTATCGAGCTTCGATGATGATGATGATGATGATGACAATAATAATGATATCAGTAGATGTAACTTGTTTCTCTTTTTATTCACATATTTTCAGTAACTACCATCTGCAAAGAAGTGCTCCGACTCAAAAGGTAGATTTCTGCACGTACACATGATTATAGCGATGCTAAATCCCCTTTTAGTCAGCCCAAATTATCTCAAACGTTAGATTAGTAAAAGTTTGTACAACCTCCTTGGTTTGTAACTGACTACATTAGGCAATGTTCGATAGCCGCCCATAGGGCTGGGTATCGGTACAGCGTACCGGTACAAAACCGGTTTTTCTTATTAGATCGGTCCAGAAAAACCGGACCTGAAAAAATTAGGTGGACCGGATGTTGGACCGATTAGAAAATTAACAGATTATTTTATCAGGCTTTCACATGTTTTGGCGCTTGCAGGTGGAAGAAAATAACAAGAGTGAAGTAGAGTAGAGATTATAGTAATTTCTACCAAGTTTTACAGCCAATCGTACAGGTGCAGTTAGCGTTGAAGGATTTTAAAACGCCAGTGTAAGTCTAATACTCCACCAAACAGATCTCTTTGTAGTGAAATGGACCATTGGTATGAATCATACTGCATCAGGTCCAGGTTCAGGTCCGGACCTGGACCTGATCCTTTGGACCTGAACCGGACCTGAACCTGAATTTTCTGTACCGGTACCCAGCCCTAGCCGCCCACTAGGTCTGAGGTACACAGTCCTGGGATCTGATGACTTGTAGGGTAAACCAGTGGCAGCTTAAAAGTGACTGTCGTGTTGCGTGGCTAACTGCATTTTGCAATTGTCATACAAAATACTGTATACCTATAATAGGTTAATTTTTCTTCTTTTAATATGTTTTACGTGATGAATGGTAAATGTGCTCAATTAAGAATGAATAACATATTATAGAGAATTGCTAAACTTTCATTCCAACACAAAGATAATGTAGGGACTTACCCCTAAATTTTCGTCGATCTCCCTCGACCTTGTTCACAGAATGACCCTTTCTCACTCCAGCAGTGACGTCAGGAAGACACCACTTTTGCAGGAGGGGGTCATAAATATCAGAAAGTCTATGTCGCCCCCCGTCTCTGCTGAGTGTGGGCCGATGAGCTCTGATGTACAAGGCCTCCTTCACTCCTTGTGCGAAGAAATCCTGTTCTGAGTCTAGGACTTTAACACTGTCTAACGAAATGGAATGTCCCGGAGACTCTAGGTGTATATGTTGCGACACCTCAAATCTGACAGAGCTTGGACGTCGGTGTTCGAGGAACCTAGTTTTCAATGCACGCTCCGTTTCACCAATGTACGTGGAATGAAAGTTTAGCAATTCTCTATAATGTATTCTACCAACACAGATGAACTTTCATGCTAACATGAATAACATATATTCATTTGAGTGTAGGTTCATTACAAAAATAACGCATCCATGTTAAACACGTATGTATTTTGTCATTATGTTCAGAGAAATAACTCATGAATGAGACATAACTTATAAATGAGACCTATAACACTATCACGACATTAATTGGGTAATCAGCGAGCATGACCTTTGACCTTAAATCATATCCCTGTCAGCCATTTTCTTCGAACTCCAGCGTGGGAGTCGAGTCCAATACGTCGCGACTTCAAAGGACGAAATACGTTTTCCCGTCTTCCCTCATACAGTGTGGGTACAATCCAGGTAGGAGGATGAACCTTATTAAGCTAAAGTAGCCTTCAAAATTCAGTACGTTTTGGGAATAGACCGCACAAGTGTAGTCTGTTGGAGTTGATCGATGTGGGGAGGGGGGCATCAAAATATAACGTAGCAGAACACAGTTTTTCGCCTATGGGGAGTTAAGGACCCCAAAGTGAGGTGGTTCGACGACTCAAAAAATATATCAGTGTGCAAAAGTAATTAACAAGAATTCGATATATTGGAGTTGAGGGTATAATCTACACCTCACAACATATGTGAAAATGACAATGTGTTTGACCTTAATTCTTTGAAAAAAAAAGGTACATTTCTTAACGCGTATTTCTTATATCAATGTTTTCCTTCAGCATGCCCGGACAACAGGAGTTCATCTGTGGCCTCTCGCACGAGGTAACCATAGCAGTCCTCCCCAGACTGAACATGGAGGAGCTGATGTTTGAGCTCAACAGAAGGATTCAAAACCTGGACAAAGAGAATAGCATCAAGGACAGGCTGGTCAGTATCCTTAGGGACGTGATGTTGGAGGAATACCGTCAGTTGGAGAAGAAGTCAGAAGTCAGTTCTCTAGACGAAACAATCATACCTGTACAAAATCAGGAGAACGTTCAGACTGCGTGCGCTGAAACAATGTTATCAGAGACTTCAAGTACTTACGCCTCACAGCAGAGTCCTGGGCTGGACATTGTGATCAAGAAGGAACGCGATACAAGCAGTAACTTGCTCGTGTATACAAAGGAGCCCGAGTTTAATACAGAGCAGGAACAGCTGACTCTTCCACAACAAGATCAAATTTGTAACAAGCCCAGTCGAGGTACACCAGCAATTCCCATGTTCCATACCCCTCTGATGCAAATGAATAACAGAGATGACTCTCGCATTAAAGAGGAAGACTTTGATATGCTGACTGAGGATTATGCAGGCAGACCTTGTCATGGCGAGCTCAATTTTGACACTCCTACATCCAGTAGGCAGGTATTGCATGCGCTGGATACACGTAATCCAACAACTACTTCTCAGACAGAGAAGACTGTGGAAGTCGATGCACCCAATGAGGAAGCACATTCGGCTTCTTGTCATCTGCCTCCAGACTACGGTAACATACACATAAGGATAGAAAGTTATGTCTCCCATGATTGTCAAATCGGGCAAAATTGTAGTAAAGCACCAGACCCGGATCAAACTGAACATCATGCTGATGACAGGGACACTGGTTTAATCAACAGCGGACACGAACAAAGTAGACAAGATAGTAGTGAGGAAACACTCTCATCTCCTTGTGAACCGACTTCAGAACAGGCTTGTGAGAACATGGAGTCTCTTTTTCCTGCCAATGGCTCACAAATTAATTCAAAACGCTACGAGTGTGACGCATCATTCGCACACAGTGTCTCCAAGCACACTCAATGCCATAGAGGAGAAAAACCTTTCATGTGTGGCGAATGTGGTTACAGGACACAGTATAAGTACCATCTTGACGAACACATGAGAAAACACACCGGTGAGAAACAATTCAAATGTAATAAGTGTCACTACAAGACTTCATATAAAAGTTATCTAGTCCAGCATATGATATGCCACTCGGGTTTGAAACCCTACAAATGTAAGGAATGTGTCTACAGGACAGCTTATAAGGGCGATCTTATTAAACACATGAGGCTTCACACCGGTGAGAGACCCTACAGTTGTCAAGTGTGTGAATACAAGGCAAAAGATAGGTCCAACCTCTCCAACCATATGAAAAAGAAACACCAGTGAAACCACTGTCAGTTGCCAACCAGAAATAGAATATCAACATCACAGATATTCACGGTCTAAATTATATTTTTCTTATTTTTTTTATCTATCTACTTTTTTTATACAAATACCAAAAAAAATTTAAAATATATAAACATTTCTTGTACCTTATATTCATTTATGCGTTTATGTCACCTACATGTATTTTATCTTTCTTTTCTATATTTTTCTACCTATAAACCAGATATAAAACGTGGTAAACGTTTCTGTAGCAACCTCTTATCCACTTGGCCTATTTACTTATTCATTTGTATTTTTTATTATTTCTGTTTTTTAGCCAGGCTCGATCATTGCAGTGACTTTGCACAGCTTTAAAGAGTTGCAATGTTTTAATGGCATGTAATTTAAGTTACCCTCTAATGATTTAGCGCCACGTTTGTGTCTGTATGTACTACCACGAACAGATAAGTAAAAATGAGCACAGTAATACTAATAATGTTAACAACACTATAGACGGCATGTATCCTGGTATTATTTTAGTTTTACAATAATCTAAAATAGTTTGTATCTGCGTATGTCTATACTCACCAACAGCAATAAAACTTAACATCGGTAACTGTTATTAACTTCTCTGTCAATACATTTTTATGAATCAAGATGTAACTTGTTTTGTCTGTGCGTGTAGCACAAGCCAGAAATGCCCATGTGAAACCCCACACCTTCCTCGTATTGCCATTATCTTTTAGGCCACACTGACTTAATTTTATGATGACGTCCGCGCGCGCATTGATTGTCGCCTTATCTAAAAAAAGAGAGAACTGTGGCGTCTTGTCAATAGCATCTCTGCATGGTCAATCAGAATTCTATGGTTGCTAGAGGATCTGCTCACCAGGGTAAGGGGGCACATGGTTAGAGCGTGGGGCCACAGCGCCCTTGTTCCCTCTTTAAACAGAAATGACAACATGATTGAAATGGCGTTTTTTGCCTATTACAGTCTTGCTAGTGGTGAACATAGGACAAATCAAGCCTGGGAAAGAATGGACTGAACGCTAAGTCCTGTGGTTTAGCGGATTTTTTTCTTCTGAATTTTCTCCCGCGCGCATCAGCTTGGGGTTCTCCAGATGATGTCACCCATAAAGTTAAGGCGGTGTGTCATATTATCTATAAGCCAAAGACTGGATGATAAAAAGGAAAATATAGTAAGAGCTCAGTATTCTTTGTAACTATGAAGATAAGTCCATCCAATATGAGCTAAGGGTTCACTCTCACAATCGAAACTAGTTATCACAAATAGTCCATGTTAGCATAAAGAGATACACTATGGTAAAATACATTTGTCTGTCTTATCATCAATCACCTAACAATGGTCCATGTATATAATTATAAGTCAGTAGATATGCACTAATGAACATAGCTGGGGCAACGATCGCATGGAGAATTACAGTCGCAGAGGATGTAATTCTCCATGCGATCGTTGCCCCAACTAGAATTAGTCAGGCTGCATGCAAGACAGAATTCATGACGTTCCGAGGAAATATTGTTGAAGTTGTACATGTTTTTCACTTTGTATTTGTGATATTATACACAGCTAGTAGGTGCCCATGTAACGACTCATGCTATATGTCAGTGGCATTCTGTAAAAATAAAATAAAATATGGGAAAGAGAGAACGTGCATTATACTTACTTTTGCTGCCCTTTTGTTATTTTCTTTCGAAATTTACCTTCATATTACAATTAACATACTTTCTCTTGCTATTGTCTTCCATCACACTAAGTTAAACGTTAATATCGTTGGATCAGTTGGGTAATCAGGGGCATGGCCCCTGATGACCCTTGACCTACAAAAAATTATGCACCATTTCCGTGCCAGCCATCTTTGTCCTGACTCGAAGACGTCGCGACTTCACAGAAAGAAATCTTTTAGCCCGCCTTCCCTCATACGGTGTGACTATCAAGCAGGTAGGAAGATGAACATTATCAAGCTTAACTAGACTTCGAAATTCAGTACTGTTTGGAATAGATCGCATAAATGAAGTCTGTTTATGGGTTGATGTTCGCTGTGGGGAGGGGGGCATCCAAAATATCTAACAACGCTGTGGCTATTGACACACTCAGTGTGCCAATAGCCAAACAGGCTATTGACACACCGAGATGCCAGTCAGCCAATCAGAGCTTGTAACATGCCTTTCCGGCAATATTTTACACAAGCAATAGTTGATTAGACATTGTTCGGAAGATTAGACATTGGAATCTTTGAATCTTGGAATGAACGGACGTGTTCAAGTTATGCCCTACATTTGGATACCTGTTAATACAACCTTTATCTTGCAAGTTTGGCGTGGCTTAGTGGATAGAACGTTGACCCGGGAATTCATGATTACAGTTTCGACCCGGTTCGCTCCCCGGTTCGACTCCGTGCCGGAGTTTTTTGAATTTTTTTTTTTTTCAATTTTTCTTGTCCCTTTTTTTTTTAAACATCCATTTGATATAAGAATATTTTATATATAAACAACTTTTGAAGTTTCTGTTAACATCATAAACCAAAAATAACACTGACCACAAAACATGTCATAATTTTCGGCCGTGTGGTTCTGGCGCTATCGGCAGCGACTCGGAAGAATATTTCTTTCACATTAAAAATAATGGAGGTAAAACAACAACTATAACTTCGCTTCCTTCGTGATATAAGTTTTGAGGCCGCAAATTCTCCAATTCGGCAGGAATTCGTCGGTAAACACAGCTGAAAACGTGTTCCTAACCGATCCAACATGGCTGCCATGGAGCATCACATGCGGTGACAGTAAAACTAGCACCCTATATGATAGCAGATTCCGATGTTTAAAATTGTGCCGTAAACACGTGAAAAAGATCGTATTTTGGGTTGATAATGGACACAGGATGCCATTTGTATTTTTCAGAGTGTTGATTGTCAAATATAATCGTAAGATTTCCTCATTTTAGTGGTTTCTAGCACTGGGTGTGTCAATAGCCTAAACAGGCTATCGCCACACTGAGTGTGCCAATAGCCTAAACAGGCTATCGACACACTCAGTGTGTCAATAGCCTGTTTAGGCTATCGACACACTGGGTGTGTCAATAGCCTCGCTCATCTAACAAAGCTTGCAGTTTTTGTTCTTCGCGTAAATCTCGCTTTATGCAAACATTTTCTAAGAATAACTTTGAATTCACTATTTGTGAATTCCCAGGATTGATTTTGTTTACATACTACTGTAAATGCAGAAACTTTCACGGTGGTTTAATGTTCGCAGTTTTCACGGCACCACGAACTTAAAACTACCGCCTACATGTTTCCATGGCAGTAAGTGCATGGTGCTACCGCAAACTTGAAACCACGTCGAAAAGTCCTTTTTCTCGCTACCGCGAAATGAAATCCCCGGCGAACTTAAATGTATTTACACTATCAGAATCATTATATTTCGATAATATAAATCAGACCCCGTTCGCACTCAGAAAAGCGATTCGAAAAAAAAAAAAACATTTATCCGAATAAAAAATTTTCTATCCGATCCAAAATTGTGTTCACACTGCTCTATCAGCAATCCGATTAGTGCGCCCTCAGTCTTATCTGAATAAAACATTAGTTGCGTTTCACAGATGTATCGCTACGTCTGGTAGTTGGCGGTGAGATTCATTTTATTTCTGCACTGGTCGAGGGATTTTTCAACTCCATGCTCCGCCATTCCTTCGGATATATCTTCATATTATAATGTCCCTGTTTTTATGAACCTTCCCGGGCTTTTTTCTGCGTCTCCTCCCACCCCCAGATGGAAATAAACAGCAGCTTCGTTTGTTAGGGTGTCCACTTGGCTAATGATGAAGATTTCCCTTTCTTTCCGAATATTGTTGTTGAAAGTAAAATACGACGGAAAATGCTCGCTGAAAAAACGAAGCGATCAGGCATGTGTAGTGTTTCCCGCGCGATGCGAAGTATGGCCCCAAGTTCCCGGATGAATGACGTTACACCCCGGAATTAGCGGAATCCTGCACTTGTGCGTTCACACTGCCGAATCGCACGAATCGGGACTCCCCGCAGCGCAGTTGCCCCAGTTCTATCCACCTCCCTGAGGTGGATCGCCAAGGATTCACTTCGACGAAATCCAAGTGATTTGGGAGCGTTCACACTGCAGAAACGTATTAGCATCGGGGTCGTTTTATTCGGATAACATGTTTTATTCGAATCGTTTTCCTGAGTGTGAATGGGGTCTCAGTTGGGGTAAATGTTATATAGAAGTCGAATTTGAACTTTTTTAGCAGAAGAATAGCCTTGTTCATTCCGGGAAGGTGTTTGACTTCTTTTTCCGTTAGTACCCATGATCATCACGTTGATCATTATGGCACGTACACAAGGTACCCAAATTGTATTGGAAGGACCCCTACACTTTACGATTTCTTTACGATAAGTGCGGTGGGTTCTCTGTTCTTAACGTGCTCGGGGTGTAAGGCTCCCCAAACACAAGACCCCGATATCTATTTAACGTTCTAATCAAGGTGTGGCCCTACCGAAACGAGTTACACATTTTTCACCTGAGTGAAGTGAGGAAAGTCGTGTATGTAAAGTGCCTTTCCTAAGGGCACAAGATCGGTGACAGGTTCCAAACTCGGGACCTCTTGGGCCTGAGCCTAAAGCGCTACCATTTACGCCACACGATCTCACAGGACTTACGTTCTTTGAGAAAAATATGTACATTTCATAACACATATTTCTTATATCACTGTTTTCCTTCAGCATGTCCAGACAACAGGAGTTCATCTGTGGCCTCTCCCATGAGGTGACCATATCAGTCCTCCCCAGACTGAACATGGAGGAGCTGATGTTTGAACTCAACAGAAGGATTCAAAACCTGGACAAAAAGAACAGCATCAAGGACAGGTTGGTCAGTATCCTTAGGGACGTGATGTTGGAGGAATACCGTCTGTTGGAAAGGACGTCAGAAGTCAGTTCCCCAGAAGAAAAGACAGTCACTATTGCTGTGCAAAATCAGGAGACAGCTATCATGCAAGAGAACGTTCTGACTGCGTGCGCTGAAACAATGGTATCAGAGACTTCAAGTTTCGATGCCTCACAGCTGTCGGATGGAGCAGGTAGACATTGTCATGATGAGTTCAACATCGACACTCCTACCTGCAGTACGCAGGTGCAGGATACACTTACTTTAATGAATACCTCTTACTCCGAGAAGCATGCGGAAAGCAATACACCCTGTGAGGAAGCACCATCAGCTTCTCGTCATCTGCCTCCAGACCACGGTGACGTACATATAAAAATGGAACGTCATGTATCTGAGGATGATCAAATCTGGATTGGGCAAGTTTCTCAACCTTACACGGATCAAACTAAATATTATGCTGACGGCAGAGAGACTAGTTTCATTAAAGAGCACAGTAGAAAAGAAAGTAGTGGGGAAACACCTTTGGCTCCTTGTGAACCGACCCCATATGGAGATTGTGAGAGCACTGAGTCTCTTCTTACGGACAGTAGCTCACGAATAGATTTGTGCGGATTCAACACAACACGCGCATGCAGTCTCTCCCAGCATAGGAAATTTGACAAACAAGAAAATCCTTTGATCTGCAGCGAATGTGGTTACAGGGCACACAATAAGAATCGACTCGTCGAACACATGAGAACACACACTGGCGAGAAGCCGTTCAAGTGTAATCACTGCAACTACAAGACATCATATAAACAAGAGTTATTCTATCATATGAAAACACACACAGACGCAGAACCTTACAGATGTAAAATCTGCGACTACCAAACCCACCGTAAGTCAAACTTTGAGACACATATGATGCGGCACTCTGGCGTGAAACCCTACAAATGTAAGGAATGTGACTACAGAACGGCTCACAAGGGCGATCTTATTAAACACAAGAGGCGTCACACCGGTGAAAGACCCTATAGTTGCCAAGAGTGTGACTACAAGGCGACAGTCAAGTGCAACCTCGTCCAGCATATGAGAAGCAAACACCAGTGAAACCACGGTCAGTTGCCAATTGCCAACCAGAAATAAAACATCAACATCATAGATATCCTCGGTCTAAACTATATTTTCTTTTCTTTTTATGTATCTACTTTTTTATACAAGATTTGATTTGAAATATATTGACTTTATATATACAAATATGTAAACATTTCTTGTACCATCTATTCATCTATGCGTTTATCTCACATACATGTATTTCTCTTTCTTTTCTATACTAGTATGTTGCCACTTGTGAACGAGAATAAAACGTGGTAAATGTATCTTGGTGCAACCTCTTATCAACTTGTCTTTTTTAAAACTTATTAATTTGTATTTTAGCTCATTTCTGTTCTTATAGCTAGGGTCTATCAACTTTGCACAGCTTTAAAGAGTTGCCTTGTTTTAAGGACAAACAAAAGTAATATTCTTTGTAACTATGAAGATAATTCTATCTAACTAGTTGTCACAAACCCATGGCAACAGACAATTCTCAGTCTGATAATAACTGGTTCTTGTTAGCTCAAAGATATTGACCATGGAAACATACATTTGTCTATCTTATCAATCTTACAATGGTACATGTTATACGTCAGTAGATATGCACATAATGTTCTTCCGACTCAGCAGTGTTTTCTATTAATATAGTGAAAGGATGCTTGACTTGAGAGTTAGTCAGACTGCAAATCGGAATTCAAGTTGTATTCCACTTTGCTATATACAGCTAGTAGGTGCCCATATGAGGAATGGGACTGTATTTCAGTGACATTCTGTAAAAAAAAAAGACATGGGAAAGAGAGAATATGCATTAAACTTACATTATACTGTTGCCCTTTTGTTATTTTCTTTTGAAATAACTGTAGATGCCTTCATTTTCCCATTAACATACTTTCTCTTGCTATTGTCTACCGTCATACTGACGTCAACATCGTGAGATCAGTTGGGTAATCAGTGGGCCTGACCCTTGATGACCCTTGACCTCCAGAAATGCTTGCAACATTTCCGTGCCAGCCATCTTTGTTCTGACTCGATCGAAGACGTATTGACATCAAACTTTCAAAGAAAGGAATCCTTTTACCCACCTTCGTTCCCTCATAAGGCGTGACTATAAACCAGGTAGGATGATGAACCTTATCAAGCTAAACTAGACTTCTAAACGCAGTGTTCGCTGGAATAGCTCGAATAAATATGGGCGGTTGACGCAAGCTGTGTGGGGAGGGGGGCAGTCGACTACAAAACAACTGAACAAGCAACAAAATGTAAACAGTAGTCGCAGTTCCACGCGATGTTATCTTTTACCGAGAATGACTTCTTTATTTTTTTCCAGACATGTGCGATTATTGCTATTACATGTATCTATATTATTACAAGGGTGATTTTGTTTACTCTGTAATGATCTTGATTTAATGGTCTGTAAACATAAGACATTACGATAGTATAGATCAGTTGAGGTACATGTATTGTATTAGACGGCCATATAAACGTCAAATTTGAAACTTGTTGTTAGAAGAATAGCATCTTCCATCATTAAAAAAAAGTTATTTTATTTCCGTTCCTTGAGAATGATGCACATCAATGTTGTCCTTCAGCATGTCCAGACAGCAGGAGTTCATCTGTGGCCTCTCGCAAAAGGTGACCATGGCTGTTCTCCCCAAACTGAACACGGAGGAGCTGAGATTTGAACTCAACAGAAGGAATCAAAACCTGGACAAAGAGAACAGCAGCAAGGAAAGGTCCATCAGCAACCTTAGGGATGTGATGTTGGAGGAATACCGCCAATTGGAAGAAAGGTCGGTGGTAGAAGAAGGCTCTCCAAATCAAACCAGTGTGCCTGGACATGAACCTGAACATGGACATGAACCTGAACAAAAGACAGAAACCATACAAGAGAAAGTTCCAACCGCGTACGCTGAAACAGGGCAAACAAAGTTGTTGGGTCCTACAAGGCACAAGAGGCGTCACACCCGTGAGAGACCCTACAGTAATGTCAAGAGTGTGACTACAAGTCAATAGATAAGTCCAACCTCGTCAGGCATATGAGAAAGAAACACCAGTGAAGCTTAGCAACGAGAAATACTGCCATACATATTTTGGGTAGAAACCTTTTTTCTTGTTCATTTATTTCCTTTTTTTAGCTAACTAGTAACCAGATATAAAACGTGTTCAACATTTCTTGTAGCAACTTTTATTTATCCCTTTAGCTCTATTCATTTATCCTTTGTGTTTATTTCTGTGGTCAATACTAATATATATTTGGTCTATCCTAGACAGAATAGACTATAGTAGTGACTTATGAATGAATGAATGATTGAATTTTGAAATTGATTATACAATTCTTCATGGTTGTGTATAATAGCATGTGTTCTCAGCTCTGTTCTCTTTTTGTGCACCTTTGTGCCTGTGAATTCTCTGTTACAGTACTTACAGAAAAGTAAGCAAAACTATGTGAACAATGAATTAGCCGGCATGTAATCTAGTATTTATCTAGAGACTACATACCCTGTCTCTGCATGAATTCATACTTACCTGTTACCAACAGCAAATAAAGCTGAACATTACAGTAACCTACTCCTGTGTCAGTGTCTTAATAAGATTCAAGCTATAACGTGATACTGCCCTATGACTTTGCCTACGACTTTTTGAAATTTTTTGTTGTTCCTGAAGCAATATCCAGCGAATCTTTTCCCTCACTCCATTATGATGAACTGTTGCCGAACACCTCACTGCTCTTTTGTGGTGTAAAGAAGTGAGGTGGCATTGTGCCATGATGGTCCTTTTGAACACAGAAAAGGGAACTATTAGACTATACGACTGAGAAGCACACAACTGCTCCCAACTTCTCAGACTCCGGGCTTTATTAGATATTTTCATGCATCAAACACCAGACAGTTTCACAGCATGGAAAACAGGTTCTGGGTTTAACACCTCAATGATACATATCATCTACATGGCTTCCCTTTGATGTACAGGTGAATACAAGAATTGTAACTTGCATCCAAACTTGGTGCGAGCAAGCTAAGTTGGCCATCAAAGGACCAGGTATCTGTAGATGTAATTTGATTATTATCCACATATTTTCAGTATCTATTACCTGTCTTAGCAGCACTATCACGACATCAATTGTGTAACCAGTGGTCATATTGATGACCTTTGACCTAGGTACCATTTCTGTGCCAGCCATATTCTCTACCTGCACGACGTCGTGACTTCAAAGGAAGGAATAAATTTGTCCCGTCTTCCCTCATACGGCGTGGGCGTAAACAAGGTAGGATGATGAACATTATCAAGCTAAGCTGGACTTCAAAATTCAATACTTTTTGGAATATATCGCATAAATGAAGTCTGTTTAGGGAAGTTGATTGATGTGGGGAGGGGGGCATACAAAAACAAAACAGCTCGCAGTTGGGCATACAAAAACAAAACAGCTCGCAGTTTTATTTCTCGCGTAAGCTCACTTTACCAGTTTATGTAAATTTTCTGGGAATAGCTTTGTCATTTTCAGACTTATCTTAAATTTTTGATGTTAGATTAGTACTATATTCCAGGTTGGTTTTGTTTGCGTAGTAAGTATTACTATGAATGTTTTCCTTCAGCATGTCCAGACAACAGGGGTTCATCTGTGGCCTCTCGCACGAGGTGACCATAGCAGTCCTCCCCAGACTGAACATGGAGGAGCTGATGTTTGAACTCAGCAGGAGGATACAAAACCTGGACAAAGAGAACAGCATCAAGGACAGGTTGGTCAGTATACTTAGGGACGTGATGTTAGTGGAATACCGTCAATTGGAAAGAATCTCAGAAGTCAGTTCTCCAAACGAAACGACCATACCTAACCAAGGCCAGGGAACAGCTGCCATGCAGAAGAACCCTTTGACTCCAGAGACATCAAGTCCTGATGCTTTAAAGCAAAGTTTTGGACAGCACAGTGTGATAAAGAAGGAACATGATACAAACTATAAAGTGCTCATTCATTCAAAGCCAAAGGATCTCGACTCGGAGTCAGCCCAAATACGGCCAACTGTTTCGGAACAAGATCAACTTTGTAACAGGCCCAGTTTAGGCTTGGAAACACTTTCCACACCCGAAATCCCCATGACACAAATGAATAGTGCTGATGGATGTCACATTAAAGAAGAAGATGTTGCTATGACGACTGCAGATAAAGCAGTTAGAGATCGTCATGATGAGCTTAACATCGACACTCCTACATTCAGTACGAAGGTGCAGGATACAATTAATTCAATGGATACCTCTTACTCAGAGATGCCTGTGGAAAACGATACACCCCGTGCACGTGAGGAAGCACCTTCGGAATCTCGTTATCTGCCTCCAGACCACGGTGTACATGTAAATATGGAATGCCATGTGTCAGAGGATGATCATATCGGGCAGATGTCTCAACTTTCAAACCCAGACTATTCTAATGACAGAGACACTGCTGGTTCCATAAACAGCGGAGATAAGCAATGCGGAGAAGACAGTAGCGAGGAACCACCTTTTCTCAGTTTCTCAAAGCATAGGCAATGCCACGAAGAAGAAAGGCCCTTCATGTGTGGTGAATGTGGTTACAGGGCACGATATAAGTACCAACTTGTCGGACACATGAGAACACACACTGGCGAAAAACCGTTAGAGTGTAATCAATGCAACTACAATACGTCATTCAAAAGGAATCTAGTCCAGCATATGAAAAGACACACAGCCGCAAAGCCTTACAGCTGTGAACTCTGTGACTATCAGACCTTCCGAAAGTCAGCCATTGAGAAGCACATAATGGGCCATACTGGTGTGAAACCCCACAAATGTGAGGAATGTGACTACAGTACAGTTAAGAAAAGCGATCTTATCAAACACAAGAGGCGTCACACCGGTGAGAGACCCTACAGTTGCCAAAAGTGTGACTACAAGGCAACTGTCATGTCCAATCTGTTTGCTCATATGAGATCGAAACACATGTGAAACTACTTTCAGTTACTAGAAATAAAGTCATAAATAATTTTGTTAGAAACTAGTTTTTCACTTGTTTATCTACCTCCTATAAACCAGATAAAAACGTGCTTACTATTTCTTTCAGCATCTTCAAATCTATTAACAAACGGTACTGAAAACCTTGGCGAAGGCAATGAGCTGCATCTTAGATTATTTCTTCTGATTAAGAAAGCCCATACAATTAAAAAAAGAAGGATGACAAGGATTTATAAACTTTTGCAAATACACGTAGGGGCATTCTCTATTCACTCCACCGGTGCAATGGCCTAGTGGGTAGAGTGTTCGCCTTGCATTCGGTAGGTCGTGAGTTCAAACCCCGGCCGAGTCATACCAAAGACTTTAAAAATTGTACATGCTTCTTTCTCTGCTTAACACTCAGCATTCGGGAAAGAGTATGGAAGTTGAACACACACCACTACCAGTGGACTAGCCCCCTGCTTTAGTGATTGCGTTGTGTGGCCCAAGGGCTACTGTAACGGAGATGGGCGCCGCCCTATGCGCCATCAGGCGCGGGAAGGAACTTTGACTTTGACTTGACATTCTCTATGTGAGTAGATACAGTAGATGAAAGTGTGAATCTCTAATAGTGTTGGTAGTTCTAACGTTGTATACTGATACTATTTGGGTAATCGGTGTTCCTGACCCTGAATTACCTTTGACCCTGAGTTGTGTTCTTTTCTGTGTCGGCCATTTTTGTTCGAAATTCTCGGTACGCAAACTGGGGATAACCATCCTAGGAAGCAAGAATCTGACCCACGTTCCGTCTGATGGTGTGGCTATAAAGCAGGTAGGGGATAAACGTAGCTTCTTCAACAGATTTAAGAAATTTATTTGGTATTTTTGCTTTGTGAAATTTCGTTGTTGTTGTTGTTGTCCTGTGGGGAGGGGGGTGAACTACTGCAGGGACAGTTTTGTTCCATGTACACTTTATGCAGTCTTTCAAAAATCAATGTTAAATTTCCATTAAGATATGTGGCGGACGATTGTCATTCACGATATTTGCATACAGCAATAAAAATTCCTCTCAAAATTATAGGCATTTGATCCATCGCATTAGATAGGCAATCATGAAGACTAGTACTGTTGGCAGAATAATAACACAATATTGTGAGTTCCAACAAGGAAATAGAATTTTTCTGCTTTCATATATCTTAGGTCAAGAATGTACATGATTTACATGATTTAATTTGATGTAACATATAGAATTTACATACACGAAATTCGATGCAATGGCAGAGGAAAATCATTGTGTATTTGCATGCTTATGTATGATATACGTTTTTGATATGAAAATTGCCTTGTCCTTTAGCATGACCAAGCAACAGGAGTTCATCTGTGGCCTCTCACGTGAGGTGACCATATCAGTCCTCCCCAGATTGAACATGGAGGAGCTGATGTTTGAACTCAACAGAAGGATTCAAATCCTTGACAAAGAGAACAGCATGAAGGACAGGCTGGTCAGTATCCTTAGGGACGTGATGTTGGAGGAATACCGTCTGTTGGAAAGAAGGAATTCAGAAGTCAGTTCTCCAAACAAAACGCCCATACCTGTGCAAGACCAGGAGACAGCTACCATGGCCATGCAAGAGAACGTTCTGACTGAGAATGCTGAAACAACGTTATCAGAGACTTCAAGTCCTTACGCCTCACAGCAAAGTTTTGGACCGGACATTGTGATAAAGACAGAAAGTGAAGCAAACAATGAAGTACTTATGCATACGAAGGATCTAGAGCTGCATTTAAACCAAATACAACTGAAGGTGTCGCAACAACTTCAGCTTTGTAACATGCACAGTCGAGGCCCCCCAACACTTCCTACATCCGAAAAACCCCTGCCACAAATGTATAGCACAGATGGATGTAATATTAAAGAAGAAGAGGCTGCTATGACAACTGTGGATGAAGCGGCTAGAGCTTGTCATGATGAGCTCAACATTGACACTCCTATATGTATTGCTCAGTTGCAGGATACACTCAATTCAATGAATTCTGCTTACTCAGAGACAATCTGTGAGGAAGCACCTTCGGCTTCTTGTCATCTGCCTCCAGACCACGGTGACATACATGTAAAAATGGAATGTCATGTGTCCGAGGATAATCAAATCCGGCAAATGTCTCAAGCTTCAAACCCGGATCAAACTGAACACTATACTGATGACAGGGAAAATGGTTTCAATCAGACTCTTATCAACAGTGGACACGAGCTAAGTGGTAAAGATAGTAGCAAGGAAACACCTTTGACTTCTTGTCAACCAACTTCAGACCAGGATTGTGAGAATATGACATTCCTTCCTCAAGACAATGACTCACGAGTAGATAGTAAACGCTATGTGTGCGAAGTGTGCGGATTCAACACAACACATGCGCGTTATCTTACTAAGCATGCAAAACGTCACAGTGGAGAAAAACCTTTCTTGTGTGGCGAATGTGGTTACAGAGCACGCTACAAGTATCAACTTGTCGAACACATGAGAACACACACCGGCGAGAAACCATTTAGATGTAAGGAATGTGACTACAGGACAGCTTATAAGGGCGATATTAGTAAACACATGAGGTGTCACACAGATGAGAGACCCTACAGTTGTCAAGATTGTGACTACAGGACAAAAGTTAGGTCCGACCTCGCCAAGCATATGAGACACAAACACCAGTGAAACCACTGTCAGTTGCCAACCAGAAATTATCAACATCATTGATATTAATGGTATAAACTATATTTTTCTTATATAAATATTCATCTATGAACTTTTTTGATACTAAGAAACCAGATTCAAGATATAAAAGCATTTCTTGTGTCATTTCTTTAATCTATATAACCCACATGTATTTATCTTTCTTCATTGCTGATTTGGCATATTTATCTTTTTGGTTATTTCTCGTACAGGGATTGTAATACTTTTTCCACATAATATTAAAAACCACCTGCACCATTCTAGAATCTCAGATGTATGGATTATACTAAAATTGTTTAGGAATCATTATGTTTCTTTTATTCTTAATAGGACCACTGATAACAGTCAATGCAGCTAATAACGATTCACATACACCTACATCTTTGGGGAACGGGTTTTCTGCGCGTTAAAAATCTGCGCGCGCGTTAAAAATCTGCGCGTTAAAAAATCAAATTGTGCATTGATAAATTCTTAGTAATAAAAATGTGACCCCATTATATGATTTTCCATCTGTTACCAGAATTTTTTGTTTGAAAAGCTCCTAATTTTTTAGGTCCCTTGGGAATAGGTTAATTTGCATATCCAGAAGATTTCAAAATCACTTGAATTTGACACAAATACATGGAAAAATTACTAATGTGAGGTTTTGTATTGTAAAATATAACTGCTTGAGGCTTTTCTCCATTCTACAAGCTTCATTTCATCTTTTCTCAAGCAGATTGTTTCACATGCAAATGTCAACCTTTGTTGCGCGTTAAAACTTAACATTTAAAAATCACTTTAAAACTCCTGGAATATTTTCAGAAAGGGATATTGTACTCTAGAATGCATCAAAATATTATTTTGTGTTCATCATCTTCAAGCTTTTTAGTTAAAAACAGCAAAAAAGTTTTCAAATCCCGAGGGAATCAGCTAATTTGCATATTTTAACGCGCAGGTTTTTAACGCGCAAGTTTTAACGCGCAGATTTTAACGCGCACAAAACCCCAACCCCAGTGCAGGTTAGGTGCAGGTAGACATAAAAAATACCTGCACAGCTCCAATTTTACATGCACTAACCTGCATATGCAGGTGGTATTTCGAGCGCTGTCCTACCTTTAAGCTTTAGTAAAGCCCCCTTTACAAATAAAGAATTTAGCTCGACCGAGTTGTCAGCGAGCTCTAAATTACGAGGAGGTATGACCCTGATGCCGACGAAGAAACTCTGCCATTTGTTCATAGGCATCAGGGTCATGCCTCCACGTAATTTAGAGCTCGCTAACAACTCGGCCGAGCTAAATTCTTTATTTGTAAAGGGGGCTTAAGAGTAGACATGCGCAGTGACTTCACACTGCTTTACAGCATTGCGACTAATTAGATCAAATTGCTCATGATGTAAGCATACTTTGTTGCTGACAAAGATTGTTCCGAAAGCATTTTTAAATTTTACTTTAAATTCCAGTGACTAATTATAAGATTTAGTATACAGTTTGTATCGGTGTATCTATTTACAAAAAGGTACAGGTATGGAAAACATTATAAACAATACATTAGAACACATGTACATATTATCTCTATAATTTTATGTATTTTAGTATTTATTTCCAGTCATGCAACTCGCTTTGTGTCTGCATGTCCCTATACTTGACACCAACAATAAAACTGAACATGTATCACAGTCTCAAACACCAAGACAACATAGAGTTGTCTGTCTTATCCTAGAAATGCACAAATCCACAGAATGTCCTGAATCTTCCTGTGGGAAATATATAGTACATGTATTAAACGTACATTCTAATGTGACGCTTTTGTTTCGTTTTATAGCATAAGGTTACTAGGAAATTTTTGGATTTTTTTGTTTCTTTCTCGTGGATACTATTTCAGCCAGTATTTTGTAACGTTAGGTAACCATCTAGGTATAAATAAGGCTA
Organism: Branchiostoma floridae; assembly: GCF_000003815.2. Taxonomy (NCBI): domain Eukaryota; kingdom Metazoa; phylum Chordata; class Leptocardii; order Amphioxiformes; family Branchiostomatidae; genus Branchiostoma; species Branchiostoma floridae. The sequence continues at coordinate 3,520,134 of NC_049997.1, read as the reverse complement.
TAAATATCAGTGGCATTCTGTAAAATGATATGGGAAAGGTAACATTCTAAAGTTACCTCTTTGCTCTTTTTAACATTACACAGTAGATGTATCTTCCTATTTCTATCAACATACTTTCTTACATCATACTAACACCATGACTATCCGTTGGGTAATCAGTGAGCTTGACCTTTGATAACCTTTGACCTAAGCACCCTTTCCGTGTCAGCCATTGTTCTTCGAGCTCCAGAACCACAAGACTTCGAAGGAAGAAATCCTTTCACCTGCCTTCCCTCATACGATGCGGGTATAAACCAGGTAGGGAGATGAACCCTATCAAGTTAATAGACTTCTAAAATTCAGTACTTTTTTTTTGAATGGATCAAATATGGAGTCTGTTTAAATAGGGCTCAGTTGATCTATGCGATGTGGGGAGGGGGGCATCCAAAACAATAGAACTCGCAAAATTATTTTGTTCCTCGCGTGAAGCTTACTTAATAGAAACTCTTTCTGAGAATGACTTTGTCATTTTCGGACTTGTTTACATACTATCAGAATCATTATATTTCGATGATTTGATTCAGTTGAGGTAACGTTACATATTATATGAACGTCAAACTTTTAGCCGAAGTATATATAACGTTATATAGCATTGCCCACACCGACGGGGTATCTGACTTAAGTACTTTGAGAAAAATTTACATTTCTTAATGCATATTTCTTATATCACGTTGTCCTTCAGCATGTCCATACAACAGGAGTTCATCTGTGGCCTCTCTCGCGAGGTGACCATAGCAGTCCTCCCCAGACTGAACATGGAGGAGCTGATATTTGAACTCAACAGAAGGATTCAAAACCTGGACGAAGAAAACAGCATCAAGGACAGACTGGTCAGTATCCTTAGGGACGTGATGTTGGAGGAATACCGTCAGATGGAAAATAGGTCGGTGGCAAAAGATGGATTTCCAAATCAAACCATTGGGCCTGCACATGAACATGAACAGGATACAGAAACGATGCAAGAGAACGGTCTGACCGAATACACTGAAACAGGGCCAACAAACATGTTAGGTCCTGATGATGCCTCACAGCAGAGCTCTGGGCCAGACAGTGTTATCAACACTGAAAACAGTGATGCAAGTGGAGAAGTGCCAATGATCACAAATGAACCCGAGTCTAATACAAACCAGATACAGCTGACTGTTTCACAACATAAGCAACTTTTTGACACACCCATTCCAGGTCCGGCAGCACTTCCTTGTTATGATACCTCTCTGACACAAAAGGATGCCACAGCAGACTCTCGTATTAAAGAAGAAGACTTTGCTACGACAACTGAGGAAGACACTTCTACATTACGTTCGCAGTTACTTGATACAATTAATCCGTGGAGTAATTTTTACACAGAGAAACCCTTGGAGAGACAGCAAACCTATGAGGAAACACAATTGGCTTCTTGTCAGTCGATTACAGATCACAGTGGCGTGCACATAAAGTTGGAAACCCATGTGTCCGAGGATGATCAAATCGACCTAATCTCTCAACTGTCCAACCTGGATCATCCTGAACATTATGTGGATGACAGGGGGACTGGTTTCTCAAATGGCGGACCAGAAGAACGTGGAAAAGATAGTATTAAGGAAGCCCCTTTGGTTTCTTGTGAACCGACTCCAGAACAAGAGCCCCTCATTCCTGACAATGACTCACGAATCGATTCTAAACACTACGTGTGTGACGTATGCGGATTCCAAACGCCATCTGCACAGAAACTGTCCAAGCATAGGCAACGTCACAAAGGAGAAAAACCTTTCATGTGTGGCGAATGTGGTTACAGGGCATACCACAGATGTTGGCTTGTTGAACACATGAAAACACACACTGGCGAAAAAACATTCAACTGCAATCATTGTGACTACAAGGCGTCATGTAAAAGAAATCTAGTCGATCATATCATGATGACACATATGAAACAAACAGATGCAAAACATTACAGATGTGAAATCTGTGGCTACCAGTCCGACCGATACTCACACATTGAGACACATATGATGCGCCACGCTGGTGTGAAACCCTATAAATGTGAGATATGTGACTACAGAACTACTTACAAGGGCGATCTTGTTAAACACAGGAGGCGTCACACCGGTGAGAGACCCTACAGTTGTAAAGAGTGTGACTACAAAGCAACTGTCCAGAGCAGCCTGATCACGCATATCAGAAAGAAACACCAGCGGAACTCTCAGTTAAAAACCAGAAACAACAAGTCATAAAGAATGATTATACAATTGTTCATGATTCAAGCATAAGACATTGCTGTGAATATTGAGATAGCATCATGTATTCTAAGTTTAATTTATATTAAGTGCAAAGTTTGTGTCTGTATATGTACTATACTTTGAGTGGTAAAGAGAAGCAAAACCCTGATGCTGTATGTCTTTGTGCGAACATGAAATAGTTATTATCAGACTAAGAACTGTTGCTGTGGGCTTTTGATAAATGGGGTAATACCCCCCTCACATTATGTGTGATTCGATCGAACG
>NC_049997.1:3493555-3517261 GCF_000003815.2 Branchiostoma floridae | reverse complement strand
GAGCTCGCAGACTCGTCGTCCGATCGAATCGCGCCTAATGTGAGGGGGGTATAAGGAAGTTTTCCAAGCAGCCTTTGTAACACCTGCTTTGCCTATTGGGTCAATTAGTCAAACTTGCCAAAGCTCGATGTTTCTGACTTAGGGAGAAGAGCTGCTGCTACAGTGAGCAAAGTTCAGTGCCTAGACTTGACTCATTCAAATATGTTCACACAGATCTAGAACGGCGTTTTACCACGGGTTCGGCCTCTCGAAAGCGGCAACACACCGCAAGCCACCAAATGTAGGGGAGAATAAGATGAGACGTTCACTCTGTGGTTGCCTGGCCAGAACTGCTGGACAGACTTGTGGTCTGGTCCCTTTATTGAACTCTTATCAGAACCATATGTGGGTCGGCCCTGTCTTGGCTAGGACCACCTATGGCCAGTATAATGGATCTTCATGTTATCTCACATTGCGCCATCCATATGTGCTTCTAAGACTTAGTATATTTGCCAGCTTTAATACTGTTGGTAATCATAAACACACGCTGATGCACAATACTCAATATTAAAACAATACCAGGGTTCATGCATTGTATCATTGTTGTGTTAACTTTTTGTTTGAGTACATTCTCTGAGCTAAAATACAAAAAGGAACTACGTCTGTCTGAAGCATGGGTAATTGTCCTATCATTATATATTCTTACCTTTACTTGGTTTACTATATAGCTGCTATGGACAAAGAACTCAGAAATGAGTAAAAGGGTTGATAATAGTTTTATTACAAATTCTTACCATAGGGCTAATTGCATGAAACTTGATTATTTCATGTATCTACTGTAATATGGCATGTATCTACTCTAGTCTAAAAGCTAACTCTAATCTCTACTAGTAACTTATTGTGTTCGACTTCTTTTCCTAAGTCAGTGAAAAACAAAGGTTCTCACCTTTTCTGATATGTTTCGGTTTTGTGATGTTAGGAGTAGAGTAGTTTTCGAATATCATTGTGTATGTGAACTTGGAGAAATCACGATGGGATTCAGTGACCTCTTTAAAGACCCCTTTCGTGATCGTAGAAGGAACAGTTTGAAATAAAATGTTTTCACCTTCCACAATGTTTGTTGAACACGTATTTACAAGTTCTTTCGTATACAGCATACTGCTCACAAGCTAACCAGTGTCAATACTCAAATTATGGCAGAAAGTTTGAGTGTACATGCCAAAGATTCTTGATCATATCACATTGTCTCTATACAGATTTGGTGTCACTGAGAGGATTGCAGGAATGCATTACAATCTAATATTTCCTTTAACTGTTGCAACAAAGCACTAGTTCCCCTACCACTATTTGAAATAGACTTATGTCAATACAATAGAGTATCAGCTTGTAAAGGATGGCTATCAGAATCCATTCGTAACAAGCAGAGCCATTAATGAAAAGTCTAAATCTAAAGTAATTCTTCCCAGCTCTGCTGTAGATGCCAAATCACTAGAATTTTTGGAAATTTCAAGTAGGTTTTACAGTAGCGTAAATGTGAGATTTCCATTGGAGAGCAGTCATTTATGGTTTTGTGTCCCAAATCTCGCATCCATATAAAAGAACTGGCTTTATACAGAAGTCCAATATTCTTATTAATAGGTACTTTGGATAAGTAAAGAAGTAAACGATCGCGAGATAATCGAATAGATGAATAGTTCTGGCGTACAAAAGAATGGATGAATGAATAAGAAAAAAATACTATGACTACTATCAACACAGATAAGCTTCCATGATAAGAAAAAATGCTTTCTACAATAAATATATACCCGTGAATAATTCCATCCAGGTTGGTAGTCACTGAATAAGGAGACTCTTTTTACACAAATTCTGACTGGTTCACATTGTACTGCAGGACAGTTGTCCCTGCTCACAGTTCAGATGAGGTCACAAAAAAGTCACAGGAAATTGTTACATCATTTTCACCATTGATTGACAACTGTTATGGATGGTTTACACTCCTTTGTGTTTCAGACCACATAGTAAATATTTTGTATAAAGCTGACTGTACATATGTAAATACTTCACATTTTGTGACAACATCTGAACTGTTGGCAGCGACTTATCTCCAAGTTTATCTTGCGGTGGCATAAGATAGTATCATAAGGCCACACCGATTTAATTTCTTGGTTCACGGATTCGCTCGCTCCTATTTTTTGGGAAAAAAAATAAAAATAAAAATTACCACTCAGCAAATTTTCACCATTAATGAAACCATTCACCAACTTTCTGGTGTAGCAAATTGGCCTTCATATTATAAGCTCCTTAAAGTGTGGGTACAGGTGCTGTTACTGTACAAAAATAGTGTTTTTGTACTTTTTTCAAGCTGAAAACTTTTTTTCTTTATGTTTTGGATTAGCCGTTACCTTTACCCCAACCATTTTACAATTTTTATTTTTATTTCGCCCTCTCGCTCCATATTTTTTATGAAAAAATTAAATTGGTGCGGCCTAAGCGTTGAAATAAAACTCCTTTGCCGGCTAAACTCCTTCCCAAGCTTATGATACTATCTTACATACATACATCAGGGACCGGAGGTCGGGACCAGGCTAGCACATATTTCATTCCATAGGGCCCTATCTGACATGGCTTGCTCTAGGTTTGTCTCTAGTTTAAGTGTCCGTGTCCGTAAAAGTCAAACTTCTGCAATGTACCCGGCCACTTGGTTTCCATAGAAGAACAGAAGACACTAATTCCTGTTTTGCTCGGCAACAGTGTCCTGCAAATTTTACCCTTCGGTGGGTCAGTTTCTGAGATAGCTGTGGAAAACTTCCATATATGGATACTGTCTTATGCCACCGCAAGACCTGCTTGGAGATTAAGCAATCACCTGTCCTGCAGTACAATGTGAACCAGTCAGAATTCCCCTGAAGGTGACAGATGGTCACCACAATGTTGGTGAGAATAAAGCAATGGTTGAGTCTCTGTAGTCAATAAATATACATCTCGCATTATTTCTGATTCGTAACTAACAGTACTTTCACTGGTGTTTGCTTCTCATATGCTTAAGAAGGTTGGACTTGACTGTTGCCTTGTAGTCACACTCTTGACAACTGTAGGGTCTCTCACCGGTGTGACGCCTCCTGTGTCTAGTAAGATCAGGCTTTTGAGCTGTCCTGTAGTCACATTCCTCACATTTGTATGGCTTCAAACCAGAGTGGCGCATCATATGTCTCTTAATTTGAAACTTTGTATAGGTTTGGTAGTCACAGATTTTACATCTGTAAGGTTCTGAACCTGTGTGTTTTTTCATATGCCCGACTAGCGAACTTTTACATGTCGCGCTGAAGTGGCATTGGTCACACGTGAACGGTTTCTCACCGGTATGGGTCCTCATGTGTTCGACAAGCCGGGTCTTATATAATGTACGATAATCGCATTCGCCACAAATGAAAGGTTTTCCTCCTTGGTGACTTTTCTTATGCTGGGAGAATTCGTGTGCAAATGATGTTTTGAATCCACACACGTCACACACGTAGCGTTTGGAACTGATTCGTGAGCCATTGTCAGGAAGAAGTGATGCAATGTCCTCACAATCCTGGTCTGGAGTGGGTTGGCAAGAAGCCGAAGGTGTTTCCTCCCTTTTTATGTTGTGACTCAGTTCATATCCGCTGTATGTGCATCCATTGTGAGTGTCGTCCGTATGTTGTTCAAGACGACCCGGGTTGGAGTCGGACTGTGGAGAAATTTGTCTGATGTGATCATCCTCGGACACATGACATTCCCACTTACATACATCAACATGGTCAGGTATCAGTTCACAAGAAGCCGTAGGTGTTTCCTCACAGGGTTCATCCTCTTCTAAAGTCTCCTCTATGTAAGAGTTACTCACTGAATGATTCGTATCTAACAAATTGTTGTCAGGAGTGAAGGGCATTGTGTTTGTGTGTGAGGTTGGAGTGTCCTCTTGCATGGTAGCTGTCTCCTGGTCTTGCACAGGTGTGGTTGTCTCGTCCGGGAAGCAGCTGACTTGTGACTTTCTTTCCCACTGACGGTATTCCTCCAACATCACATCCCTAAGGATACTGACCAGCCTGTCCTTGATGCTGTTCTCTTTGTCCAGGTTTTGAATCCTTCTGTTGAGTTCAAACATCAGCTCCTCCATGTTCAGTCTGGGGAGGACTGCTATGGTCACATTGTACGAGAGGCCACAGATGAACTCCTGTTGTCTGGACATGCTGAAGGGAAACAAAATAATGAATGAAACTTTGAGATGCGTATTCCTATTTGGGATCAAGCTTTATAAGTTGAAGGGGCTACCCAATCGTCTTGAAATAAATAGCAGATACCGAAGGAGCTTGTTAAAAATCTATCTTTATAACTTTCAGGAATCTTTGGCCCAATTAAGGTGCACTAAGTCAAAAGTAACTTTGTTGTTTGCAGTTATCATACGTTCAGCAAATGTTTAGCAGATATATCATACATGTAAAATTGGGCCGTTGTAAAAAATAGGGGGATGGTTGAATTTTACAAGAGGGGTCCTGGCCATAGCTCAGGAAGTACTTGGGGAGTCACAGTAAATTGGACACAGATTTATCTACAATGAGGTCAAAAAAGGTGCAGTTTATGAAGTTTTTAGTTGCAGTACTGTAAGGTGAATGCATTACTGTAATGCACTAGGATGAAAATAAAAAGGGGGTTGGGGCACAAAATCAAAAAGGGGGTTGAAGCTTGGTTAAAATCCAATCCCTTCAACATCTATTTTTTGGGATGGCCCGATGTCGTTTTTGAAGCAAAAAGCAAAGATTTCTGAGCTACAACACTATTATCAGAAAGATAGCGATATCAAATTATTCTGACCAAGGAGGTTTATTAACCTTGTTCTGACAAGGGAGATTATATAATTACTACCCCATTTAGTATAGTAGTGAACTGATTGTACGTAAATTCACTCCTATAAATAGTATAATGCAACTAAATATCTAAATACAATGGTCTTAAGTCATCAGTCTAGTCTGTATGAGGAAGATATCATATTATTCTTGGTAGAAGTCGATTCACAGTATACTGCAAGGCAGGGCGGAGGGTGCAAGACCTAGGGGACGCCCTCGACGGACTTGGACTAGCGACCTGAAAGAATGGTCGTCGGGACAAACAGTGCACCAGCTAGAAACCTTGGCCGAAGACAAAGATGGAAAACTTATGTTGATAGGATTGCTGCCCCTACGGCCGGTGAGGCTATGGAACCGGTGTGGTGAGGGTGAGAAGTCGATGATACAATGCAATGTATATTTGTTGTTCTTTGTCCAAGCTTGTACTGCTACGACACCCCCCTCCCCACAATAGCGTTCAAAAGAGCTATATCCATCGCAGAGTGCCACATTTTCAAGTCTAACGTAGCTGAAAAAGGTCCAACCTACCTGATTGATAGAAACACCGCAACTAAGATGGAATGTGGGTAGACGTATTTCCTTTGAAGCCCAGAAGACGCCCCCTGAAATTCGAGGAAAAATGGCTGACACAGAAAAATGACCCCTAAAGTCAAAGGTCACTGAGGGTCAGGGCCACCGATTACCCAACAAATTTCATGCACAATCCAGACAGAACATAGGAAAGGGTTTTCACAGAAAAATACTGCTTTTAATTACTAGAAAAATTAAGCTACCTTTAGGAAGTATCGAAGCAACATCAAATAGCAAGGTGAATTTCCCCTTACCAAATTTTTATTAATTGCTCCTGGAGATAAAAGAGGGAAACATCCTAGATGATCTTCGTTCCCGAAAACAAGCCGAGAGAGACTGATGATAAAGTTGGACATGTACTGTACTTTAATTCTTCCTTATACATTGACAGAAGTACAATATCTTTTCCACTGTTTAGCTTTATTACCATTGCCAGGAAAGTTACATTTTGCGCAGCGTTTGTATATGTGTTTGAGTGTAGACAACCAGCATAACTGGAGAACGCTTAAATGGATTGCATTCATATTTGATATCTAGGTAGGTCTTGATGCGACCTAGAAACAAGTAGATTTTTGGCCCCCTAAGGCCACACCGATTTAATTTCTTGGTTCACGGATTCACTCGCTCCTATTTTTTGGAAAAAAAAATAAAAATTACCACTCAGCAAATTTTCACCATTAATAAAACCATTCACCAACTTTCTGGTGCAGCAAATTGGCCTTTATATTATAAGCTCCTTAAAGTGTGGGTAGAAGTGCTGTTACTGTACAATAATAGTGTTTTTGTACTTTTTTCAAGCTGAAAACTTTTTTTCTTTATGTTTTGGATGAGCCGTTACCGTTACCCCAACCATTTTACAATTTTTATTTTTATTTTGCCCTCTCGCTCCATATTCTTTATGAGAAAATCCGTGAACCAAGAAACTAAATTGGTGTGGACTAGAGTCTTGTTTATAATACAGTACTGTAGCAGAACTTCTGGGTTCGATATCTCGACTTCTGGACATGCTATGGTTATGAGAGTGGAGGACAGCTCTTTAGGTCAAGAGTAAATGGTGTAGGTTTGGGCCTCCTGCCGGCTAGTTTTGGAACTGCGATGGCCCACTTAGTGTCAGGGAATAACTTGAGAAGGGATTAACGGAATAACTCAACAAGGGGTTGACGGATCATCATAACTTTTGGTATGTAGATAATTTATACGTGATGTTTCATATAGTGAAATAATAATCATTGAATTGGAATCTAATTTGCATAATTCATTCGCAAATCAAATCGTCTACACCAGCTTTAACCCATTATGGGACTACTGCAACATGTGATATTGGTAATCGGGAAAGAGCAGAATATTGATAGATACACATTATGCAAGTAAAGACCTAATTCGCATAATGAATGTGAAAATGCTTTGATCCCAGTGTAGTAAATGACGGGAATTCTTTACCTGTGGCATTTGGAATTTCTTGGAATTCTTTGGAATTATTAAACATTTATGGAAATGAGGACCTAATTTGCATATGTTGTGCATGTCTCTATTCGGGTGGAAGAGATGATATATACCTAATATATTTTATGCAAATTAGGACCTTATCTGGTTGATTAATGACAAACAAAATAGACACACCAGTTGTAACAGCTGTACATGTATATTCATATTAAGGTTAAAGCCATTTGGCGAAGGTATGGGTTTGTGGAACTTAAGTTGCAATTGTTAACTACAAAGACATGTACTGATACAAAGTGCACAACATCACAAATAATTAATACAAGAATAACACAAAGTTACATCCTATCTTTATTATAGTCAATGGTTGTTCACAGTTGTGTGTTTACCTATATGTAAGTAAATATGCAGGCACAAAGTTTTCTTAATCAGTGGAGGTCAACCCAAAACGCAAGCTATCTACAGAAACAAACTTAGCAACAAAAATCACATGAATCTTGGGTAATCGTCTATTAGGTATCGTTTTCCATCAATAGTTGCTGTGAGAAATGCAGCAGTTTCTTCGTTGATCAAAACTGACAGTACTTTCATTGGTGCTTGTTTCTCATATGCCTGAGAAGGCCTCCCTTTTCAGTTGCCTTGTCAAGTCAAACTCTTGACAACTGGTTTTGCTAGTGTTTCTTTCTCATATGCTTGATAAGGCAGGACCTATCTCCTGCCTTGTAGTCACACTGTTGACAACTGTAGGGTCTCTCACCAGTGTGACGCCTCCTATGCCTGACAAGACCAGGCTGATAAGCTGTCTTGTAGTCACATTGCTCACATTGGTAGGGTTTTGCACCCGTGTGGCGCCTCATATGCGTCTTTAGATCTGACTTTCGGTAGGTCTTGTAGTCACACATTTCACAACTGTGAGGTTTTTCCTCCGTGTGCCTTTTCAAATGGCGAGCTAGGTCTCCTTTAGATATCGACTTGTAGTCACATTGACTACACTGGAACGGTTTCTCCCCCGTGTGTGTTCTAATGTGAATGGAGAAACTGCTAGCGTACAAGGTTTTAAATCCGCACACGTCACAGAGATACTGTTTGCGACCAATTCGTGAACCATTGTCAGTAAGAGGAGAGGCCTTGTTCTCAGAAGCCTGCTCTGAAATAGGTTGACAAGCCAAATATGTCTCCCGATGTTCCAAAGGTGTTTCCTCACAGGCTATGTCTCCTTCTGAAGGTTTTTCTGCGCAAGAATTACTGGTTGGAATATTTGTATCTAGCACCTGCGTTATGAAAGTGGGGTTGTTTGAAGCTGACGACATTGTATCGACGAACGCGATCGAAAAACTATCATGCACGGTCACTGTCTCGAGTTCTTGAACGGTTGTCGTCATTTCGTCTGAAGAACAGAATTTTGACTTCCTTTCCAGCTGACGGTATTCCTCCAACATCAGGTCCCTAAGGATACTAACCAGTCTGTCCTTGATGCTGTTCTCTTTGTCAAGACCTGTTATCCTTCTGTTGAGTTCAAACATGAGCTCCTGCATATTCAGTCTGGGGAGGACTGCTATGGTCACCTCGTGCGAGAGGCCACAGATGAACTCCTGTTGTTCGGGCATACTGCAGGGAAACAATAATAATGAATGAAACACATGCTTTGAAATGTACATCCAACGAATAATACGAAATCTCATATATTTTGATCCAGCTTTGAACCTTATTTCACCTTAAGAATGGTGGCATATTCATTGAATACCTTAGGTGATTCTTGCATGGTCTAACGACAAGTATGCACCTGCGGCACATGACTGAATTCTCACAGGGTCTATGAAGTGTCAGTTAACCCGTGGTAGAGTGAAACTGAGTCACTTACTTAAGTACTGAATCAGTTTTAGGAGTAACATTATACACCAGATTAACTTTACTCAAATGAAGAAAAGGTAAACGAATAAATAAGTAAATAAAAATAATTTACAAATTATGGTGCTAGATGAAAGTAAGTTGACAATAATTAAAGAAACTGAAATAAGGAGGAAAAGAGGCGAGTGAACTCTACCAATGAAAATAACCTTCGGGATTTTTGGCGCAACACTAAACCAACCCCTTCACCCCGCCGTACACAATCAACTTACGTCCAGCAAACATTTAGCAGAAATATATATAGCAATACAGTTTTCTTAAGCTCATGGGGATTTAATTGTAGCAAGAAAATGGAGTCTTTGCAGTGGTTTTGAATTTGTGGTAGTGCAATCCCCACAAATTGAAATGCATTTTTAGTGCTGTACTGTCTATATGTCATGGAAAACACGCCGCCTCTACGAACTGCCAGTCCAAAACCACTCACTGGTTACTCGGTATGGGTGCTACAAACGGACAGGACAGTTAATCTTTTACTTGGTGTGATCAGAAGTAGTCAATGATCCAACAACATTTACCCTCCGAATATGTAGTACAGAGCTACTTTTCTGCAATGGTGTTACTACTAATACTGTAGGTTGTATGGAGAAATGAATGAATGCGGACTAAAAAAAACAGTGTCTTGTAACTGTAAGGATTCATGTGTCATCACCGCACCAGTGGTAAGGTCCTTGTAATACTGTGACGATGTGCTAGTATGTACATGTACCGAGAAGGGTAGCCGGGGCAACTCTGTAGAAAACGTATTTACTTGTAATACATAGACGTTGTTTTCTATAAAACAAAGTCTATGTATTACAAGTAAATACGTTTTCTACAGAGTCGCCCCGGCTACGAGAAGGGGTGCTGAAAAGTGGCAGTCCATAAGACAGAAGGAAAATGTTCGCAGTGTTTAAAAAAAAAAAAACACCTACAAAGTTTCTGCATTTACACGTATCATTATGTTTCTTTTAAAAAGCTTTAGCTAATGCTTCCCTTTAAAAATTGTATGCAAGGCTTTGAAATCGACATTTAACATGTTTTATGGTTAATGACACGTGTAAGAGTGTCAGTGACTGTCACAACTGGTATGCTATCATGATCTGATGCACACGAACAAATCCACTTCTAGAGTTGTATTTGTAATATCTACACACGATTGTCTTAAGTAACAAAAACAACATTAAGCCATACATCTAATCTGCATAATACAAATACGATGTCTTTCTTGGTAAAAGATAACTTCACCCTTTTTCGCTAGAACGAAAAGTTGTGTTCTTTTGTGGCATATGACGCCCCCCTCCCCACCATAACGTTAGCCTACAAAAGTGCTATATCCATACGAGCGATCGCGCTGACGTCACGGTTACGTCACGTGACGTCATGGTAGGCAAAAAGCTGCTGGTGGCCGAGGAGGGCGGGCTGAACCCTCCTCGCCCACCAGTTGCGCGCGGGAAACGCAAACATGCCGACCAGTTGTTGTGCGCTGAATTGTACTAACCGGAAGGATAAAGGCAGTAGAAATAAGTTTTTTAGAATCCCTGCGGAACCAGGACGAAGGGCTGCATGGCTTAGAGCCTTAAAAAGGTCAGATTTTGAGCAGGGAAAGAAAAACCCGACCGCGGCGTGGACACCACGAGGCCACGAGAGAGTGTGCAGCGACCATTTCATCTCAGGTTTGTGATCTATATGTTTTATATTTTGTTGTTGTCCCCCTTGCATATTATAAATACATTTTTCGTGATGTAATAGTGTACTTTTCGTTACACATCTGCGGAAAGCTTAAGTAAGTTTTGTCGCTGATTCATGCCATATCAAGGATAGTGAATATTAATGTTACATGTATCAAAGTTTTACAGCGCGTCCACGTGGGAGGGGGGGTCTGACTTATAAATAGTGGTAAAGTATCTGGGATGGACGTATACATATATAGTATACCAGAAGTATAACGTACATCACTTAACTGATTGACGAAGACATCTACAAATGTTTTAAAATGTCTTTAAAATCATCTACATCTACATGGGAATACCCCCAGATGGCCCCTACTGGAGCATATTGTGTGGGGAGGCCCCCAGCGGGTAGACCTCCACCTTGGTCCGGACCATTGTGGGATAGTGCAGGGGAAAGAAAGAACCAGACTGTGGAGTTTGATCCACTCACACCAGGATGATCCCCTGCTCTTTTCGATAAGTGTGGTGGGTTCTTTCAGTTTAACATGCCGAGGTGTGTAGCCGAAGCCAGGTACTCATTTTTCACCTTAGTGAAGTGAGGAAATAGGTGTAAAGTATGGTTTAAGTACCTTTCCCAAGGGCACTACAACAAAGTGACCTATCAGGGATTCCAACTCATACTTATCTTTGGATTATGAGTCCTACACCCTAACCACAAGACCAATTGCCACCTCATTTTAAAATCATGTTTATAATACTGACAAGTTCTTTGCTTCTTGCATTGCAGGGAACCCTTCTAAAGACCCTGCAGATCCAGATTACATCCCAAGCTTGTTTAACCTCCCAACCTCAGCAAGTTGCAATCGTTCAAGAAACCCAGTTGCCAAGAAAGATCGGTAGGTAACATTGGGGTTTTCAATGTTTCTTTATTGAAATTTGATTTACTGCTCATGCTGTTCATGCAGGCAGGCTGTTCATGCCTGTGTGAAACATTGCTATACTCTACCTCCTTGCCTGAGAAGATGACCATGAAAGTTTTACCAAGGATTCAGTTAAATCTCACAAAGATCCTGTAAGTTACTCATGTTAGAGTTTACACCTAGTCAAATGTTTTATATTTCATAACATTCACAGCAGTAATCACTAAATGCTATGCTAACAGAATGTATGTAGGAAACAAAGCATGCAACTTTGATTTACAACTTACAACATGCTTCATTGTTTGCAGGTATATGCGTGCAGCAAAAAGGCTGCGGGTGTCATCAGAGAATGAAGCCCCACCTACATCACTAAATGGTAAGGGCATTACAGAGGGAATAAGAAAAGTGTCTAATGGATACAATCAGTAATCCTAAACATATAAATTCTTGATCAACAGTTTAATCTATCATTCTTGCTCAACAAGTAAATCTATCACTTGTCACTTATTCAACATGAATCACATACCATACACACAAGACTACTTGCTACAAAGTTTATCCGCTTGGTTTTCGGAGTGGGGATATAGATGTGAATCAAGTAGAGAAGCATGCAACCTGCATGAGTAAAATATTGAAACAACAATACATACATATGAATCAGAGTTTAGAACATTCAGTTCAGTTCAGATATATGACACTCATAATCACATAGCACTTTCATTGAACTTCGGATTTGCTTTATTTCAGATGAAGAAATGATCGCTGACCCTCCTCCTGAAAGTGTAGAGACTCTGAGAGACCCCCTTCCTGAAAGTGTAGAGACTCTGAGAGAACAGCTCACAAAAGTACAAGAGGAGAAATGTAAGTTGGAACAGTTTTGCGAGTCCCTTCAAAGTGAAGCTGACAACCTTAGGGAAGAACGTGATCACCTTCAAGAACAAATCAAGAAATCATCAACATCAGCCTCCAATCTCACAGATGCAAAATGCAAGCTCTTCACTGGAATACCTACTGTTGCACTGTTTATGTTTGTGTTTAGACTTGTTAGTGATTTCATTGCTCCTCTAAAGTCCATGTGTCAGCAGGATCAAATACTCATGACTCTCATGAAGTTGAGACTAGGCCTCAAAAATGCTGATCTTCCATGGCATGAACACTGTCTCATCCCATCAGGAGATGCACCTATATATACAACAGTAATGTTCAAATTAGTGGCAAAGTTTCTGATATTTCAAACATGAACATAATGTACTTACTTTTGATACTTGCCAAATGCTGCAAATGGCACATATTCACTTGGTACGAATACAGTGCAATTGTTAAAACAAGTACATGTATTTCATTGTTACATCAACAAAATCATAAGTCAATTAGACATTGTGTAGTTGGTACTCAATTACATGTACTATACTTCATAAGTTTGAAGTAAGAGCCAAAATTAGCTATACCTATGAAGGGAAAATCCTTGTAGAGAATGAGCCCCACTTCCTCCAATTTCACATCCTTGCAGATGCACAAGGTAGCTTCCAGGTACTGTTGCCTTGCCTTCTCCTCCTGTTTCATCCCCCATTGTATAGCTGGAACCTGAAAGTGAAATTCCCTATTTAGAATTTCTGACATAGAAAGCACAAATGAATTACATCTCTAATATGACACTATCTCGCATTGACTGAACATTTAGACTGTCACACTTTGCAGAAATATTTAGACTCCTGGTATTGTTTAAATCCAAATAAAGATCAGAGCTACACTTGCTCTGGGATTATTATGGTACATGTTCCAATATACAGGGTAATGTTGTCTCTTTGTGTGCCTTAATTACCTACGAAAAATGGCTTCCTGCAAGTGTACACTGTACTAGTTTTCAGTTAACTCACTTGGCTCAAATCCTTGCAGTCATATTGCATGACCTTCCGTACTGCAGTGGTGGGGTTTGATGCATGAAGGACATCATGCATGGATGTAGAAGTCACACGACCCTTGCGTTGCTGACGCCATAAAGCAGACTTGGACTGCCCCACTGTAGCTTTGTTGAGGTTTGTGATTTGCTCGGGGTTGCACCGAACATCCTCAAGGATGCTGTCTACACTAACACTAGTAACAGGGACTTTGGCTGGATGACAAGACCTGTATACCACAGGGGGAAGCGTCTCTGTGTTGACATCTGACTCATCTTCTGATGCTGTGTCTGTGTCCTCCTCCTCTTTAATGACAGCACTGGCAGTGGGACACAGCTTCCTCAGTTGTGAGAAAGCAGAAGCGGCCTCTTCTTCACTGAGTGGTGGCACATCACACTGCGGCTTCCGGCGCGCCTTCTTGATCTGGACTCCATGTTTAGGGTGCGAAAAGTCCATGTCCTCAGCCCTTTGTGGATCAACCTGAAAGAAATAATCCACAAAATGAATTATCAATAATATATGTGAGAAAAAGCATTATACAGTGGCCATGTCAGATATTACACTTTACAAAGAGGAACATCTTAGCCTGCAGTCCAACCTTGTTGTGCTTTAGTTCGCTCCCAAAGGTCGCTACCCCATGGCATTGACGGGGTAGCCACCGTTGGGAGTGGACTAAAGCACAACAAGGCTGGACTCCAGGCTAGGAACATCTACTATATTGCTGTAAATCTATAGTGTAGTGCTATATATTGTGAATTGGATACATGTAAATGCCACATGATTTTGTAGAAGCAAAGAAATCCATTCATTAATGTAAGTTATAACAGTCTACTTAGGCAAAAAATTGTTGACCTTGGAAAAAAATTCTACTCATTATAATGCCCAAATATGAACAGACCTTATCTTTGTAATATTTGTTCCACACGGCCTTTCTGCTGGTGCATGACGTCCGTTTTTCCTGAAGAGACCTGGAGGCCTCCACTGCGAACAGCAGTGCAGCCACATGGCTGCAGACCTCTCCCAATCTACATTGAAATATAACAAAAAATGAGTATACATTATAGGTACTATAGTCAGGAGCAATTTTAGAGTTAATGGTAAAAGGAACGGATAAGTTGGCCAGCTTCACAGTACAATGAAAGATTTGCCTTATCTTCTCATTATGGAAGTCTCTGTGATATTTGAATATTTCTACTATATACACATTTCTTTTAGCATTATCTACATCTACATGATGATATGTGTTAGTATACTCACTCTCAGGAACTGTTGATAACTCCAAATTACCTAGAAAACGAAACACATCAACAAGTAAAAACTGCAACAAGAACATCAACAAGAAGAAATGCATTTGCAACAGGTACAAATACAACTGGAAACCATCAAGCACAAGAACATGAACCAAGGAAAAAAATTAAGACAGTTATCTTGCCACATACAAACTGCATGGTCGCTCCTCCCTGGAAATATACGGAGGAACATTTACAGGTGAGTACTAGTTTGACTTTCATTATTTCTAAAACTGTTTCTTGCCATGGACCTCATCTGACGAGAACACTGTTAGATAAAAATGTGACTTTTTGGATATGATGGTCAATGCAGTTATATTACCTACCCTGCCATACAAGTGCAGTGAGCTGCCATGACATAACCCTCTTTTTTGGTCAAACACACCCATGGGTTGTGAGGAGTCTCTGTTACTCTCTGTCCTGAAACACAAATGTAACAGAAAAAAAAGATAATACAGTAAATATAAAAACGTATCTGACAGTTAAATACTAATCACGCATCTCATTCTTCATCTTCAAGAGTTCTCACTACAGGTACATGTAAGTAGAAATATTGTTCCAATGCACTCCAACACCCACCTGGCACAACCTTGGCCTTAAGGAAGCAGACCTTCACATTTTTTCCAATAGGGTGGTACCTGCACTCCCTCACATGGCCACTTATAAAGAGATTGTACGCCTCCAGGGATTTATAGGCTTTCATGGCTTCTCCGTTAAACGGACCTGGAGCCTCGATTAGGTAGGTGTAGATGCACCCATAGTCCGTATCTGGCCAGAGGCTCAAATCATCCTTCCAACCTGTATAACATACAAATGATAATAAACATAACGTTACGTAGCCAGAATTTCTAGAGATTAGCAACAAACACATTTACACGTACTCATGTTTTTGTAACCTTTATCTGACACAAAAATCTACCTTATCAAAATCTAGAAACACATGTACACATGATCCTCACCTGTCAGACTGTATGGGTCAGGTAGTCGTACACCGTCACCAGTCACCGCCGAACCAGTCACTTCCGGGTTTGAACTATCGCCGGCGTCTTCGACACTTACCATTAATTTCTCAAAATACCTGGTTCGGTCATTAGGCTCCAAAGAGCTAATGTAGCTGTTTGAAGAACTCATATTGATTAAACGTATTAATTAAACCACATTAGGAACAGAAATATAACAGCCCGGAACGGATGACAGAAAGCCCGTACGGCCGGAAAATCAAAACAACCGGAAACACATGACGGAAGTCAAGAGGGCAAGGGTCATTTTCTCCCAAAATATTACACAAGAAAAAAAAAAAAGACTAAGAAGTAGTGAAAAAAATACAAAATCTGAAAAAATCCCATGGATGCGATAAAAACGTGGCTGAAAATGCGCAAATTCGCGTAAACAGTACGATCTGCTTCCGCGCCGGTATGCTAATTAGTAATCTGATCTCCTAACGCTTTTTGCCTACCAGTCAGCGCTCGTGCGCCGAATACCCCGGATGTAAACAATAACAGCGATTGCTCGTATCGCAAAGAGTGCCACATTTTCAAGCCTATCTTAGCTTAACAAGGTCCAACTTACCTGATTGAGAGATACACCGTAACTAAGAGGGAATGTGGGTCGAAGTATTTTCTTTGAAGCCAAAAAAGACGTCCTAGAATTCGAACACCATACCAAGATGGATGACACAAAAAATACGACCTAGGGTTAAAGGTCACTACGGGTCAGGATCACTGATTACCCAACTAATTTTGTGATGTCTGAATGCAGACAGACGGTGATAATGATATGGTTTCGAGAGAAAAAAATGCGGTTTTAATCGCTAGAACACAGCATCATATTTTCCTCTGTCGATATTTTCCTTAAATGCTACTGGTAATGTTGGATATACGAACAAGCCAATTCCAACAATTTGTCATAAGGCCATGTTAATTTGATAAACGTTATATGGATGCCATTCTAATAATTTCTATGAGATTCCCAAAACTGATGTGATTAAAAAAAGTCTGGCCGCCCAAAAAGCTCTAAATGAAATCTAAGTGGTCTGAACAAAGGACAAACACAGAGTATTGAAGACCTAACAATAGATTCTTCATTTTTGTTTTCAGTCTTCTTTGTGATTGGAATTCACATTTAATATAAAAGTGTATGTTTCCCGATATATTTTTACTTTAATCTGTATCATGTATTTGCTCCTTTTACAGCTGCATTGTATGATTCAAAACATGGTGCCAAACTTTCTTTTTGTTCTATTTTTGGAAACGGACGAAAATTGATGCATGCACGAATGTCGTCATGGCCTAATACATGACATACCAATTTGTAGAATACTAGTACATGTAGTTTGATTGAAATCTCATTACTCCATACATCCCTTCAATTCCTGAGGTTCCATACATATAAATGACCAACACCTCTGAGCAAGGAGTAAGCACAGAGAAATCGAATGTAAAATATTGAGTTACACGAACTATTGTAGCAAATTTACATGTAAATTCTTCTTAATGTATTGACACAGAAGTACAAAATCTTTGTCACTGTTTTGCTTTATTTCTGTTAGTAAGTGTAGAGACACAGATAAAATAAATGAAATATTAACAAAATGCAATATTAACAAAAAACATGAAATCTATAGGCAATAACTGTTAACATTGCTGTGCTTACTTTTTCCTATCTTTCAAATACATTCACAGACTTTCAATCATGATATCAGTTGAAATGCATGCTTTGAAATGAACTTTCTCAGCTTGACACTTGAATCATTGGCAATTGTATTATTGATTTGTCACAAATAGTTACTTTGAGAAGTGTTTGCGACAACTTATTTTTCGTAACTTACAGGACCTTTATTGGTGCTTGTTTCTCATATGCCTGACAAGGCTACCCTTTTCAGCTGCCTTGTAGTCACACTCTTGACAACTGTAGGGTCTCTCACCAGTGTGACACCTCCTATGCCTGATAAGACCAGGCTTATAAGCTGTCCTGTAGTCACATTCCTCACATTTGTAGGGTTTCACACCAGCGTGGCGCCTCATGTGTGTCTTAACATCAAACTTTCGGTAGGTCCTGTAGTCACAAATTTCACAACTGTAAGGTTTTTCATCTGTGTGCCTTTTCAAATGCTGGGATAGGCGGCATTTAACCGCTGTTCTGAAGTTGCATTGATTACACTTGAACGGTTTCTCTCCCGTGTGTTTTCTGACAATATGACAATTCAGCTGGTACTTCTCTGATGCCCTGTAACCACATTTGTCGCACAAGAAAGGTTTTCCTCCTTTGTGGCATTGTTTATGCTTGGAGAATTCCTGTGCAAATGATGTTTTGAATCCACACACGTCACACGTGTAGCGTTCGCAATCAATTCGTGAGTCATTGTCAGGAAGAAGAAACTGGCCTGGAGTCGGTTGACCTGAAGGCAAAGGTGTGTCCTCACTTCTGATTTGTTCATCTTGTTCACACTTGCTGTTCATGGCACAAGTCTCTCTGTCATCAGTATAATGCTCAAGAAAATCGGGGCTGGACATTTCAGAAGTTTGGCTGATTTGATCATCCTGTGACACATGGCATTCCATCTTCAAGGGTATGTCATTGTGGTCTTGAAAATGTTGAAAAGAAACCAAAGGTGTTTCCTCGCAGGCTTTCTCCAAAGGCTTATCTATGCAAAAATTACTCGTTGCACTGTTTGTATCTAGCACCTGCGTACTGAAGGTAGGAGTGCCAGAAGCTGAGGGCACTATCTCAACATACGCAATCGTACCACTGTCATGCATGGTACTTGCCTCCAATTCTTGAGCAGGGATTGTCATTTTGTCTTGATAACCGATTTGTGACTTTCGTTCCAACTGACGATATTCCTCCAACATCACATCCCTAAGGATATTAACCAGTCTGTCCCTGATGCTCTTTTCTGTGTCCAGGTTTTGAATCCTTCTGTTGAGTTCAAACATCAGCTCCTCCATGTTCAGTCTGGGGAGGACTGCTATGGTCACCTCGTGCGAGAGGCCACAGATGAACTCCTGTTGTCTGGACATGCTGAAAGACATGGACATAAAATAAGTACGCGTTAAGTAACATACATCATGTAGGGTACAAAATTCAAATACCTTGTTGAAATGGGGGATGCTATTCTTCTGCCAATAGTGCTTTAGTCAAACTATATTAGCAAGTGTTGACGTTTACGTGGCGGCGAGTGACGCTCGTCCATTTACACGTACCTAAACTGATTCACAATGTCAAATCGTCAAAACATTTCATGAAGAAGACTTTCTTTCGCCACTGTTAGGAACAAACGGGCACGAGACGTTTTGTGAGCTTGTTTAAACTACAAAGCCCCCCTCCCCACCAAGCATCCGCGTATCCGCCCTGGCGAGTAAGCTAATCATTTCATGGAATTTGAAATAAACCTTAGTCTGGTATTGATCATCTTACCTGCTTTATAGCCACGCAATAAATGGGAAGGTGGGTAAAATACTTCTGTCCCTTGGAATCAAGACGACGTCCGAGAATGTTTTTCCCCGAACAAATATTATGGCTGACCAAGGAGCTTGGGTTGACACATACAACTATGGGAAGGTCAAGGGTCATTTGGGGCTAACACTACTGATTACCCTAATAGCGTTTAATTATAAAATTACACCAGATTACAGTGAACGGATTCTTGATAAGAAAATGAGGGCAGCTAGGAGCTGCAAAATTTATCAGTCTGACCGTCCATGCTAGCAGTTCCACACAGATAGAAAATTTCCTTACTAGGTGGTTTTGGTCATTCGTATTCCATTATACTTACGAATTGAAGGAATGTCTAAAATGAAAGATCTCACTAGAATAGTATTGCCTGTAGACAGAAATTGTCGAAATGAAACACCTTTGTCATTTAAAAAAAATTATTGAAAATGAAATGAAATCAAATTGTCAGTGACAGTGAGAGTTCGAATTACACAGACTGACCAATTCGTGGATTAATTATTGATTATACATTTACACAGGAGTACAAAATTTTTGTCAATGTTTAAATTCATTGCTGATTTTAAGTAAAAGAAATACAGATACAATTAATGTTACCAAAATTCAGAGAAGAATACATGCCATCTATATATAGGCAATGATTGTTTTGCTGAATTTGACTTATTGTGAAACATGCACAGTCATAAACGTTGTGTGAAAAGTCTTCTACATTACATGCTATTGAAACAATTTGAAATAATCGTATAATTTTTCAATGCAGAACGGTGGATTTAATTAAGCAGTGTGTAGTGTCAAAACCTTTGACCTGGGTAATTTTAATAAAGCACTGTCAAGAAGGAATAAAGAACCTACGATTCACTAGCAATGTTATTATATTCTTGTATTAAAAAGATTGATACACACCAGGATTGCAATGACATTTACTTACAGTCGGTGGCACTTAAATGGAAGGTAAAGGAGGAAAACACGTTAAATGCTAATATTGTTGTTGAGTGAGCTGAATACATTGATACTATCGGAGTAATCAAGGTTTCTGACCCTGAATCACCTTTGACCAGTTTTTTTTTTCCTGTCAGCCAATTACTTTTTTTTCGAATTCTTGCCATTCATGCTTTCAAGGCGCTCAAGGAGGACGTGATCGTGCCAACGTTACCTCTAATAGTCTGGATAGAAAGCAGGTAGGAGATGAATTGATATATAACGCAAGGCTTCAAAGGGTGGTATTTCTCCTTTACTGAAGTCGGAAGGGAAGTCAGTGAGGGTGATCGCCCACTGCAAAACATTAGATTTATTTATTTATAGGCTCACTTTATGCAGTTATTTTCCAAGGTCAGCATTGCGTACTGGTATAGACGTATAATGCAACATTATCTTACACGATTTCGCATACATCTGCAATTTCTTAAAATTTTCTTATGATTTCAATCATGAGATATATGAGGTTTTGTTAAGCCCCCTTTACAAATCAAGAATTTAGCTGACGGCCGAGTTGTCAGCGAGCTCTGAATTACGAGGAGACATGACCCTGATGCATACGAACAAATGGCAGAGTTTCTTTGTCGCCATCAGGGTCATACCTGCCTCGTAATTTAGAGCTCGCTGACAACTCGGCCGAGCTAAATCCTTGATTTGTAAAGGGGGCATTAAGAAAACGCCAACTATAGCAGATATTTATCGATTTTCACACTTTAACTGTCACATGCTGTTGGGATATAGACAGAGGCTGTAGACTGCGGGCGTACATTGCTTCTTATCTTGTTTCCTAGTACTCTCCAAGCAGAGCGCGAGACATTAAAAACGATACAAAATAGAAAGTTCGATAAAGATGCCTAAAAGAAACGTCAAAAACAGCCGGAGTCTAAACTCTGCTTGGAGAGTTATGTTTAAGTAGCATGCATATTCAGGGACCGTGTACTCAACCTCAGCCCGGTGGTTAAAATGACGCATTGCTTCAGGCGGTTTCTGGGGCAATTGTCTGGTCACAAATATGCAGGCAATCTTTCTTGCAAAGCACATAATACTCAATATTCATGTCGGACTATACTACATAAAATAGGTCGGAGGGGGTGCTGACTTCTTGTAACAGAGCAAGGCAATGGAATTTCGCTACTCTCGTATACATTTTATTATGCATTTTTGTAAATTAAATTTGATATAGAATTTTAAATACGGAATCTCGAGAAGCATGAGCTATATCGAAAGATAGTTATTGTCCACTTTGATAGGGTAGAAGACATTTGTATAATGTATCGTATGGTATAAAATTATTAAGTTAACCTGTATTTTATTTGTCAATATTTTAATGTTTTGCTTTAGCATGCCAGGACAACAAGCGTTCATCTGTGGCCTCTCGCACGAGGTGACCATAGCAGTCCTTCCCAGACTGAACACGGAGGAGCTGATGTTCGAACTCAACAGGAGGATTAAAGATCTAGACACAGATAACAGCATCAAGGACAGGTTGGTCAGTATCCTTAAGGATTTGATGTTGGAGGAATACCGTCAGTTGAAGAAGTCACAGGTCAGTTCTGCAGACGACATGACGATGAAGACCGAGGATGAAGCAGCCAGGGCTCGTCATAACAACGAACTGAACAATATTGCAAGTACGCAAGGTCTAGATACAACCAATTCAATGGATGCTTCTCGCTCAGATAAGCCCCCGGAAGGCGATCAACCCTGTGATGAAGCACCCTTGGCTTCTCGTCAACCGACTCTCGACAACGGTGACATACATAAGCGGGAAAGTCCTATGCCCGAACAAAATCAAATCGGGCAAGTTTCTATACCGCCCAACCCGGATCATGCTAAAAGCTGTACGGACGACAGAGACACTGGTTCCATCAACAGCGGGCATGACCAAGGCCATATGCAGAGTAACCAGCCCATTGATTATCCAATTTACGATATTTCAACCGATTTTAAGCCCTACGCGTGTAAGGTATGCGGATTAAGAACAATGTACCGACAAAATCTGGCCGCGCACATGCGGCGTCACAAAGGACGAAAGCCCTTCCTGTGCGGCGAATGTGGCTACAGGGCATACCATAAGTTCCGTCTTGTAGAACACATGCGAACGCACACTGGGGAGAAGCCGTTCAAGTGCGACCAATGCGACTACAAGACGGCATACAAAGTCGACCTGGTTGCTCATTTGAAAAAGCACGCAGGTGAGGAACCTTACAGATGTAAAATCTGTGATTACACGACATATCGAAAACCTGACATCAAGAAGCACACAATGAGGTGCCACGCTGGTGTGAAACCCCACAAAAATAAAAACAAAAAGAAGAAAAAATGACCTCACATACTTGACGTAGGAGAAGTCTCCCCGGTGAAAGACCCTACTGTTGTCAAAAGTCTGACTTCAATGCAAGCGTAAAGAGTAGAATCGTCCTAATCTCCAAGCAGATCATCCATGAACAAGACTGTATCCAAGGGGCCGATCGCAACTAAAACACTATCCAATTGCCCTGGACAAATTCGGAGTAGCATTGTGTCTCATCGGAGAGACACGCACCAATGAAAATATTGCCAGTAACCAACCAGATATGAGACATCCTTAACATTTCTTGCACTGCAACTATTGATGCAATTTGTATAATAATTGCCCATGATCGCGTACTATGTTTTAATAAGAAATATTGTTTCTATAGTTTGTCTTTTTTGTTCACTCAAAATGATGTATCACAAATTTCGTGTTCGTATTTGTATTTACAGAGAAGTCAAAGTAAGCAGATCGATTTTAACAATACGTAGTTGGCATGTATTCTTTGAATAACGTTACATTATTTATCTGTGCGTAGCTGTTTAGTAACAAACGACATAGCTGAACCAAGGACGTTATATAACGTCCTTGGCTGAACACAGTGGCGGAGATTTTGCACTTCTAAGTCAATATGTTAACAAGACCCAAGCTAAACATCGGCTATAGTCTGTGCCTTTGACACATACTTTGACTCTTCATGACCCTATCAAGCCCCTAACAGACTGTTTTATCATTCGCATTTGAACCGAAGAGCTGTTTTGAAAATGAAGAGTACCAATATAGCGGCGAAAAAATCTTTGTAACAAATAGAAGGACACTGGCAAAAGACTCCGGATGGTTGCTTAAACGTTTGACCGTTTCCAAAATCTTATCCAGTTGCTTGAGTAACTGCTTTTTGGCGTATCTTATTAACTGGATGTCTAACCTTTATTGACGTAATAGAAGATCGACTATAGTATTCATGATTCGTTGTGGCAGTGCAGAGTCACAGAGGATAGCCATGTGGTCTCACCGACTCCAGACCGCAGCAACGTATACACTCACCGTCACCCCGAAGGAATCCCTTCCCCTTGGAGTGGGGGAGGCACAGCCACTATCTCAATGGCCCAATGAAAGAACAGACACAGGAAAATGCAAGACTCTCATGGCAAAGTGGGGTCTCAGCCCAGATGGACAGACTGCATGCCAGGACAGGAGCAGATAATGAGACACCTTCTTGATTACAGTGTCCTAGGAACAACTTGGGAACAACACTTATAGATCGGTATATCTGTGCAATTCGTTACCTAGAGAATTTAGAGAATTTAATATTGTGTATTTGATACGCGATTGTTTAAGAGGATGATAGACCAGTTTTACGGATCATAATAGTTTTTTTTATATTTCAGCCATACATAGTATGGTGAAATATATTGTATTCGTAATGTTTCTTTCTTTCTTTCTCCTGTCAAATCTTCAAAGTGAT
>NC_049997.1:3458329-3493179 GCF_000003815.2 Branchiostoma floridae | reverse complement strand
TTGATAATGCCCCCATATAAATTCAATAACACTTTTGGTGTACAGTACAACAAAATGCTTATTTTTGCGATTTTTTGACCAATTTTTGACCAAAAAAGGACACTTTTGGCTCCTGTACCTTGGTATTGCAACCGAATGAGCTGACATTTGACACAGATGTGCCTTGATAATCCCTTCATATAAATTCAATAACACTTTTGGTGTACAGTGCAACAAAATGCTTATTTTTGCGATTTTTGGCCAATTTTTGACCAAAAAAGGACACTTTTGGCTCCTGTACCCTAGTATTACAATTAAATGACCTGAAATTCGGTATAGATAGGCATTAGATACTTGGTAACAAGATTCAAGTAAAATTTTTGACATAAACAACTTTAAAATGATTAATTTTGGCACTTTTCTGAGGGGAAATTTGTTTTCTTTTGGCCTCCTGACGTGACCTTCCGTGACCCCGCACAGAGCCACACCTGTGCGCGTCAGCCGGAGAGTTAATTGAATCAAAGACCTAGCCAATCAGCGAAGAGGAGGCCAAAGGCTAATTAATATTCATAAGCGGGGCCTCATGATCCCGTATATAGCAGTGTTCCCGCCAGGGGGAGCGAAGCCCGCCTAAGGCTCTCGCATTTTAGACTATTCAGAAGGCTTTATATTGTATCAGTTCTTAGGGGCATATCTATGATAATCGCAGCAGTCACTTAACTTCTCTTCAGGAGTTTAGCGTAACACTATTTCAGGTCAAACCGTCAAAGGCAACTAAAAACAAACTTTAACGTTACTGAGTTCAACAGTACTTATAACTTGTTATCCGAAGTTGAAACGCTAGCGATGGTATTTTCGCTGCGCTGTTAGCTCCGTGCGACTGTTGTTGACGGTCTTATAACGGTATATTTTGCACCCCTGTACCCTGGTATGAGTAACATTTGGTATAGATAGGCATAAGATAGTTGGTAAAATGATCCAAGTAAAATTTTTGGCGTAAAGTACTGTAAAAGGCTTAATTACAGCACTTTTTTTAGGGGAAATTGGTTTTCTTTCGTTCTCCATGCCATGACCTTTCGGACGTTCACCCCACAGAGCCGACATCTGCACCTGCGTCTAGTCGGCAGGAAGAGTTAATTCAATTAATGGTTCAGCCAATCAGCGAAGAGGAAAGCGAAGGCTAATTAATATTCATAAGCGGGACCACACAATACGTTAACTTGAAGACTCAGGCCGTACAGACTTCTCGCCAGGATTTTTTCAAAGCGTCGGACAGGGGTCCGGGGGCCGCCGAATGTCCCTGGCGGGGTCCAGGGGCAGGGCCACTGTGGGGGGGACGCAGGTGGGCGAAGCCCCCCCGGAAGCTCTTGCATTTTAGACTATTGAGAAGGCTTCTTTCATCAGTTTTGTTTAGGGCCATATCTACGATAGTCGTAGCAGTCACTTACTTCTCTTCAGCAGTTTGACTTTAAAATATTTCGGGTCAAAGCTTCAAAGACAACTAAAATCGCATAAACAACAAACTTTACTTAGCTCAACAATATACAAAAATATTGTACGGGTTGCCATCCTTAGTTGAAGCGCTTATTTATAGCGCTAGTATCTTCGCTGCGCCGTTAGCCGCCGTGCGACTTTTGTTGACGGTCTGATATCCCTACGTCGCCGCCTCGCTGATATTCCCACGGACATGTTTCAAGAAAAATACCCGGCAAAAAATGCTGTTCTGCGTCAAATTCTATTCTATAAAACATGTGGGACTCAGTGTTACAGTCTAAATATTTTGTAGAAGCACCGCTGTAGGAAAGAAGGTCCAAGCAATGTAAAACATCACGTAGCATGAAGTTCGCTGTCAACTGGCACACAGCACATGACTGTTTGAAACTCTAAGTCTAATCAACAGCCGTGTTTGATTGATAGCCGGCGGTCCTTTGATGAAGTCGGCGAAAGGTGCGTTAGTTAGAAAATCTGCGTTTAGTTTTGATACGTAATTATAAGTTAGACAGTGGCGAGAATGATTATTTTCTCATCAATATTTCTCTTCAGAATTATTTGAACTTAATTGTACATCTAAACAATTGGCTTACCTGTGCAATGTTTATATGATTAATGATCAGTGTACTGAAATCATGTGTAACGTATGGCTCCTAGTCAATAGATCAGCATTTTTCGCTATAGTGACCACCTGTCTATAGTGGCCACATTTCTATCACTGGACTGGAACTTGCGAAAACTGCTGTATTTTCTCCAGAGCAAATGTATGTGTTCCTAGTGCTGTTGTTGTTTGACATAAACTTTGAACATTTAAATTGTAAGTAACTTTAAACTGCCAGAGTTTCAGCCCAATAAAACACTCTCAGCGCCAGGGTATGAACAGACTGACCAGACAGACGAAAATAAATCCTCGAACAAGGTTCAATCGTATCTTCCGGGTCTGGCAGGACTGAGTTGTTAAACTAAAATAAGAATAGGCTCGATGGCTGATTGCATACAAAGTAAAACAGTTTAACAGTTTTACAGCTTGAAGAAAACAAACGCTCCTACAGTACCTGCACCTGCTTGATAATTATTAAATCGTATGCCCTACTTGAATAAAAAAAGTTCACTGCAATAATAAATGTACCCACATCACAAGGAGCTTATACTTTTTTAAACTTACACCTAGTTATCGTACTGAAAATTATTAATGACATTACATGAAGTCATTCAACAATTTTCAGTCATGATGAAAATTTTCTGAATGGAAGGTGTGATTATTGTCATTTTCTGAAAAATAGAAGCAAGCTCTGTCTTTACCTGGAATCAATTCACAATACCAGTCCACTTGGGGGGATAATGTACTGTTAAGAGGATGTTCCATTTTTGCGCAGGGGTGATTTGGAACAGTCCAATGTTGCGTGGGAAGGGGTATGGCTGAAATATGCTGTATTTGCTCTTAAGCAAATGTCGGCCTTTCTAGTTTAGTGTATATCTTAGTATGCCATCTGATCTCACCTCGTAATTTTAGACTTTATTTGTATGTAAGTCTGATCTGTATCTGTATGTTAAAAACACTGGTGCGAAACCCTACAAGTGTGGAGAGTGTGGGTACAGGATTTATATGTGATTGATATGTTTGAAAGGTCACCCTCAGGACGTTCTACAGTTTAAGCCCTTTCACAGAGGCCAGGATGCATTTGGGGCGACAGGAATTCTAGGCAATGTGTCAGAGGTTACGGCCTCGAAATTGTAAATAGTCCTTGTTTTTAATTTCGGGGCCTTATCCTTTGACATATTATCCAGAAGTCCTGTCGCCGCACACGCGTTCTAGTAACCTCTGTGAAATGACTTATTAAGAACTTTTTACATTGCAACTGGATGGAATACAAATACCCTGGGAGCCAGACAGGACCGGGTAGCTAGCGAGGTTTGTTAGCAAGTTTTGTCGGGGAACCAAGGCAGTCAGCCCGAAAATCTATGGGTTTAATTCCATTTTTGGTATAAGAAACAGACACATACCTACTAATGTGTAAGCAGAGATAAAACATATTCTCTGGGTAATCAGGAGTACATTATTACCTTTAACCCGCATCACGTTCAACTCTGACCTCACGACACGACAGCAGAACAAAGCTGCCCGAGTCCCGGTTTACGTGGAGATAAAAAAACACTATAGGAAGCAGGTAAGACTTACAAACGCGCATCCAAGTATTCTGATAACGTGCGAGAGAGTTTAAGGTCATTTTGGTGGGAAAAGGATCACCGTAACGCTGTTAATGTTATTCATAGGCAATTTCTAAATGTAAAGAGGAGGTGAACGCTTATGTGGGGAGGGGGGCATCCCACTACAAAACGCAGTTTTCTCCCTAGCGAAGAAGTTATTTTATTTGAACCATATGCATTTTACATGATTTTTCTACCACTCAGTTGTACACGATTAGTATTAGGGTAATAAAATAAAGGTTAGGGTTATGTTTAAATAAACAAACAAACAAACAGTGAACAGAAAAATAAATTCTTATTGACACGCTTATAATGGTGGGAAAACGATTCTTTTTGACAGGCTTAGCCTGTGAAGAGTGAGCAAAAAATCGTATTGACAGATATCCTGGGGAAAACCAAACTCCTAAGAGTCGGCGTGCAAAAGAGACTTACCGACACCCGCCCGCCGCAACAAGGGCCGCCCGCCTGCCCGACAATCCAGCTGGCCCCAACTATCACTTGCAAGTGGACAGTTGAGGGCCAGAATATATAAGTGGGACCAGCTGGTAGTGGGGCGGGTGTGCGTGTGAGGTGGATCGATAACTCTTTGCATGCCGGCTCTGAGTTTGGTTTCCCAGGGTAATTGACAGACTTTGCGTGTCAATAGCCTCAGTCTTTTGGTGAAGTGGTACTAGTGGACATTCTTATTGTATGGTTTACATTTCTTGACACAAATTTCATTTCTCATACATGTCCTTCAGCATGTCGGGACAACAGGAGTTCATCTGTGGCCTCTCGCGCGTGGTGACCATAGCAGTCCTCCCCAGACTGAACACGGAGGAGCTGATGTTTGAACTCAACAGAAGGATTCAAAACCTGGACAAAGAGAACAGCATCAAGGACAGGCTGGTCAGTATCCTTAGGGACGTGATGTTGGAGGAATATCGTGTGTTGGAAAGGCGATCAGAAATGACAATACCTGAACAAGAACAAGAAACAGTAACAATACATGAGAACATTCCGACCACGTACGCTGAAACAATGTCATCAGAGACTTCAAGTTCAGATCCTTGCACCTCACTGCAAAGTTCTGGACTGGAAATTGCGCCTTCTTGTGTACCGACTCCAGACCATTGTGACGTACGTATAAAGATGGAATGCAACGATTCCGAGGATGATCAAATCGGGCAAAGACTGAATCAGCCTGAACGTTGTGATAATGTGGCTGGATTCATTAACAGTGGATATGAACAAAGTGAAACAATAAATACTGAAATAGCCACCTTACCTTTTTATGAACCGACTCCAGGCCAGGATTGTGAGAACAGGGTGTCCATCCTTTCTAGTAAGAACTCTGGAATTATAGATACCAAACGCTACGTGTGTGACGAGTGCGGATTTAAAACATCATACGCACTCAACCTCTCTAGGCATAGACAACTTCACAAAAAGGATGAACCTTTCATGTGCGATGAATGTGGTTATAAGGCACGCGATAAACACCAACTTGACGAACACATGAGAACACACACCGGTGAGAAATCGTTCAGGTGTAATGAATGCGGTTATAAGACATCTTATAAAAGAAGTGTAGTGAGGCATATGAAAAAGCACGCTAGTCAAAAACCTTACAGATGGGAACTGTATGAATGCCAATCCCAACAAAATGCAGACATTGAGAAACATATGATAAACCATGCTGGTGTGAAACTCTACAAATGTGAGGAATGTGACTACAGCACAGCTCGCAAGCCCGATTTTACTAGACACAGGAGGTGTCACACCGGTGAGAGACCCTACAGTTGTCAAGAGTGTGACTACAAGGCAAAACACAAGTTCCACCTCGTGAAGCATATGAGAATTAAACACCAGTGAAACTATTGTCAGTTACCAACCAGAAACAACATATCGTAGACATTTATTGTATAAACTTTGTTGTCCTAGTTATCTTCTCTTGGAAACGTGCGATGTGCAAAGCTCCTGTAAAATCCCATAAGTGTGAGGACTGCGACTTCAAAACAGTACATAAGCACTTTCTCGTTAGACATAGGAGGAGGGGGCACACCGACGAGAAACAGTACAGTTGTCAAGATTGTGACTGCATATGTACAACACAAATGAAAAATTCAGCCTCATCAAGCATTTTTTTAAAGAAACAAAGACACAATTTCAACAGTACTGTACTCGGCATGTATTCTTGTACATGTATTATTTTCCAGTTAGGTTTGATACTTTATGCCTGCATTTCTCCGTACTTACGACCAGAAGTAAAGCTAAACATTGGCAGTTATTTTGTACTTCTGTGTCAATTTATTAAGAAGAATGAAGCTAATCATTGGCCAGTCTGTGCCTTTAACACAAGCTCTCACTGTCCATGGCCTTTCAAAGCCTCTTGCAAAATTTCATAATTCACCTCTCAACTATGACAGAGTCACCTAGAAGGAATAAAGAGGGCACATAGATTTCTAAATATAGATAGGTCAAGAAGCAGACGAGGCAGAGGCGCTCTAGTTGAAGGACGTAGCTTTAGATGCTGTCGTAGTTTTAGATACTGTTGTACGTAGCTTAGGAAATGTAATAAAAGGAGTTCTCCAGTTATGTGTTGCTGTGAGTTGGTTTCCTGACGACGACAAAGACCGTTTGGATAATGAACAATTCTTTGTTACTATGAAGATACATTGTAATAGCTGTTCATGATTCACCGTCACCATTCACCGTCACCATGGACGTCTCCAACACCATGGTAAAACCTGGGGCACAACTCGCCGTACGTGCAATTTGTCCGTACGTTTTTTGTGGAGGCCACGTCCGCCACGTATTCCTGAAAACGTTCAGTCTGTACATGGCAGGTGCGTCGCCCGCACTGGCACGTACGGAGGGCGAATCCACAGCCCGAACGCAGAGAAAGATCTGCATGCACTTAAATTTCTACGGCGTGTCTGCGTGCTCCCAAATCCGTGGGATTCGCCACGTGTTAACGTTTGTACGGAGACGGTACTTACCACTTACGGATACCAAAAGATTGCCCACGTTTTGGCACGTAGACAGCACGCACTTGCAAGTACGGCGGTTTGTGCCCCTAGCTTAACAGACAGTTCTCCGTCGTGGTAGCGTGCGTAGTCCAGTGGTTAGCGGCCCTATCTCTGGAGCTAAAAGCTGTGAGTTCCATTCCGGCTGTGTCGGTCACCCGATACATGTATGCACGCTTACCGGAAAGGGTTTCAGTCCTTAGGACGGGACGTTAAGCCATGGTCCACTTTTCATTGTGCTTGTCGAAAAGAGCTAGGGGATTTCTCCGTATGATAAACCTAAAATACTGTACACAGCGTCTGTCCTCTCTGACACGATTAGCGGAAAACTTTTCAGTGAGCTAAAAGTGGATCGAGATCACGTTCCTTTCAATCTGACAGTGTTCCGTGTAAGTACATAAAATTATGCACAAACCGACATGATTAAGAGTTGCTCTAGTCCCGACTCAGCGGCGTTGTCTAAAAATCTAAGAAAAGTACTAGTAATTGAAGGTCTGCTTGACGCAAAACTTAGTCAGGCTAAGCATAGGTAATTTATGAGGTTTTGATAACAAATTGTTGGAGTAGTATCATTTCTTGCCGCAGTACTTCAAGGAAAATGGTCGCAACCCCGTCAAGCATAAAAGCCAAAAATACTAATGAGAATACTTGAGAATAACAACGCTGTAGACCGATCCCTGACTCTTAAGAGGGTGATTGAGGAAGATGTTGGCCTCCAAGACGGAGGCCTCCTGTCTGTAATGAACGACAGAGTCGTCTGGAAGACCTTCATAGTGTCACCTGATGGATGACTGAACTGAACTGGAACATTTCTTGTAGCAACTATTGATAAAAAACTAATTACAAAGTTGACTAAGATTTAAGCTTATTATATCCAAATCCATATATATATATATATATATATATATATATATATATATATATATATAGAGAGAGAGAGAGAGAGAGAGAGAGAGAGAGAGAGAGAGTTTCTGGTGTGTTTATGTCTGTCTGTGTGCTTGAACTTCCAGCGTACCGGTAACTCAAGAGCCCCTTGGCATGTTTGTAGGTATTGGGAAGACAAAGGTCAAGGTCGATTTTAGGCCCTTGTTTAGTTAGTGTGAATGTACATGTACTTGAGCTGACGTCTTAAGACCTTGGGTACCGTCCTCCTTCTATCAGGACTCATTGCACTCGCTGCCCTACAAAAATATTTCTAGCGGGGCTCCTTACACTTTCTGTGCAAGTGCAAGTGCATGTGCAAGTGCAAGTGCAAGTGCACGTGGCCCCGGTAGAAATAGAATGGTACCCAGGCTAGAGGCCGTGAGTGCAAATAAAGTGGCTACAGACCTCAGACAAGAAAAATAATTCAGCTAAGTGAAGGGAACGCATCTTACGATGAGCTCTGTGGATTGAACTTTGGGTTTGTGGCAGACCAAAAAAAAAAAAGAAAATCTAACTACAAATGTAATGACTATAAGACCGATTATTTCTAAAAGTTGTTCTTCTCACACTGCTTTCCAACTAGTCTCCTTTGCATTTTTGCGGGTCTAATTTTAGTTGGTGGGTAGCCGGTTTCTCCGTTAATGTATGTGCCATGATGTATCTCCACCTGTGGCTTTAATTCTACCACCTGCTTTTCATAATACCTTTTGTCTATATTCTACACATGGGAAAGGGGTTCAGCTGACAGTCAAGAACATTACATTATGTATTTAGTACAATACAGCAGCTTTAAGATAACCTACACATGGATCGTGGCATGAGTTTCCTTTGAGTGTTCATTCGGACATCCATTGAAGGTAAGATAGGGTATTTGGCCCCAGTATTTTCAATGTAAGGTATATTAGACAAACCAAGTTAACTGGAGAAGGAATGTCCCATGTCGCAAAGCTGCCACGTGATCCGATGTGACCTGTCATCATGTGACATTAACATGCATTGGCATAATACCGGTAGGTTTACTGCAGTTTCTCAAGCGACATTAATTTGGCATATGATCAGCGCGTCTTTTTTCTTCAGTTAACTGTCGATATTAAAGCTTACCTTTGCCACTATTGTTGTCTATCTTCTTTTGTCTCTCTTGTCCTGCTGAAAACGAAATATCGCAATCGTAACACACCGCGGAAATGCACCAAGAACGGGCGCGTGCTCGGGAGGGGGTGGAATAATACCGGTAGGAAGAAACTCGGCACAATCATCTTGCCGTTATTTACCTTTATACATCCATTGTTGTTCCTGTCTTTCCTGTAAGTAAGTGCATGACATACAAAGATGTCTGAGGATACAAAACATTGCCGTAAAAGGGACGTACGTGGTGAAGAATTTCCAAAAACTATGGCCCTTTAAAACAGCAACGTCGTGCAAGTTTACTTCTCGCGTTCTACTATGTCTCAGTTCACATAATGCCAGCTACACTGTTCAGTGTAACGAATGTTAGTATTGTCAAAAATCGGGGAAATCTCTCAAGATCACAGGACAGCGTGCGCCCAAACCTTCGGAATCGATAAATAATAAGGTCAAAGTTGATTCAGTGGGTCCATGATGTCGCCGGGGTCACTACCAAACAGGACACAAGCTTCCTCGTCAGGACTGGCCCAGATACAGTGATCCCTAAGTTCGATCCAACTATGGAAGAAGCACAACTGTGCCATGCAAATAAATATATCATTGTTTATGTAACGTATCTCAGAAAATAGTTTTTTTATGACAGTTTGCTACAATGTTGATTTGCTCCACCCACACGACGACATTTTGGTATCGTCGTAAAGTTTCTTGTAACACTTTCCGCGAAGGGGTGCAAGGTTGGGTGACGTAATATTAAACTGCGGCTAAGTGGCAGTGTTTTTAAATAAGTAACATTGTCTGCAATAAAGTTTTTAATAACCGAAGTATATTTATATTACGTATGCTATCAAGATATTTCTATAACACTCTTCATTGAATTCCCCCCTTGTTGGAAAGTGGTATCGTCACTACCACAGCACATGTTGCAGCTCTGCATGTCTCCATTTAAGAACGGGGGGGGGGCGTTTACGACATAGCGTTGATGATATGAAGGCACGTCTAATTTCGGTTGTAACACATAATAAAATTC
This sequence comes from Branchiostoma floridae, assembly GCF_000003815.2. NCBI lineage: Eukaryota > Metazoa > Chordata > Leptocardii > Amphioxiformes > Branchiostomatidae > Branchiostoma > Branchiostoma floridae. Next base: position 3,483,417 of record NC_049997.1, on the reverse strand, counting down.
AATGGATACTGTTGTTATTGAAGAATTTTTTTATTATTTAACTAAGTTCTTGGAAGATAAATACGAAAAGTATAGCGTAGGAATTGCAATTGGCAATGGTATAGTCCAGCTACGTCTCCCGCCATTTCTATCGAGATCGTGACAGAAAACTTTGACATCAAACGTTACATTTCAACACAGCCAAGGACCTGACAGGATGGTAAGTATCTTTTCTGCTTATCACTTTAGAAGTTAAGCATTAAGAAAACCAAAGTTCCTTTAATTACTATCATCAAAATGTAACGCTGTTAGCTTAGGCTTTTCATAATAATTCGACAGTCTCCTCTTTCCTAAGAACGAGATACAAATATGACATGTACTCGGTATTGACGATCAAAATAGTATTCAACTTTATTCATTTTGGTTTACAGCATCTCACACTCCAGACGTACCATTATTCAGCTAATGCTACACAGCTGATCGAGTCAAGTAGTCCTGCGCTGAAGATGGAGATGTGGCACCGTCCTGGGGCTCCGTGCGCGGGAATCATGACCTATGCGAAGATGGGGGGCTCCTGGGTGCAAGTGGGATGGGTGCCCGAGAAGTTAAAGAAGGATGTCCTGGAGCTTTGCGGCGGGAAGCCTGACCGTCTGCGTGTCACCTTGAAGGAGGGCTACGTCAAGCGAGGTTACCCCGTTTTGAAGATGGAGGTGGAGTAGCGGAGTAGCGGAGCGGCAGCGGAGTAGCGGAGTAGCGGAGTAGTTATATCTGTTATTACATTCTTCATTAAAGATGCTAGTAATCTAACAAGCCACTTGTTGTCATGTTTCAATAGTAAAGGTAACACTTGGAACTGTCTCTAACGGAATATCGCAATTCACCTAAATTAGAATCGAATCGAATTAGATTGAATGCTCGAAATGTATCGCACAGATAGAGTCATTTCTTGCAATGAGCTAAACATAAGTAATTGTACGTCATGCATACATCTGGCTTTCAGTGCATGAACATCAAACAGAAATATTCTCATATGCATTCCCATCACCAAACGTGAATGAACGTACCTCCTAACCGAAGAGGTGACAGAACGCCAGCAGAACAAGTCTTGAATGGTCATACCATTTAACGCAATGACTCTTACATTATAGTCGTAATGTGCAAGGACGTCTGTCCACTGTATCTCTGTACCTTTTCTGGTGATAACGTAAGTCATAGTAAGTGTTGAAGGGGGTGTATGTATACATTATACATTATACACATCGACTTCACTTCGTAACAATGCACACGACGATTGCTCTCAAACTCGTTGAGACTGACGACAAGGCTGCAGCTGTGGCACTACACGCCGGGTACCTCTGCGTTCAGTCATCTTCCTGAAAATGGACGCAAACCAGACGTTAGTTTCGTTGTAATACCGATGTAAGATAGCACTGGTAACAGAAAAGTATGAACTATGCAGCATAAAGTGATACACACCTAACGTCCTGTGCGGACTTCGAGCGGGGCTGACTTTTATTTCATGGGGATAAGGCGCTGGTTCGCGATTTTCAATGTTGGCTAGGTTCACTTTACGGGGAAACACACACGCACAAACAAATAAAAGCCAGTGCCGCTCGAAGTACGCGAAGGAGGCTAATACGCACCCAAGATTCCGTGGTAAAGTCAGTCATCCAGTACGGCACCAGTGCTTTACGACGTGGTCTGTTCTTGTTGCCACCATGCCCATCGTCTCCCGGCGTCTGAAGCCCACTGACACTGGCGACCGGAGTCTGGTGTCCACTGCAGTTCGAAGTCTGCTGTCCACTGCCGACTGGAGTCTCCTGTCCACTACAGGTCGGAGTCCGCTGTCCACTGCAGGTCGGAGTTCGCTGTCCACTGCAGGTCGGAGTCTGTTGTCCGCTGCCAACTGGGGTCATGTCTGTGAGTCCACTCTCAACTCGGCCCTACGAGTTTAAACATGGCAGGTTTAATCCATCTAATATTAGAAACATGAGATTTTTTAAAGGGTTTTATACTTTCCTTATGTTGATCTTCTCTATAATCGATTAAGCAGCTTACTAGTAACATTACAAAATTATCAACGTTCTTTTCATATAAAAGGCAACTCTTCTGTTGTTACCTGTGAAGATGTTTTCTTCCCCGTACCCGCCTTCTTCTTCTTTTTCAGTGCCTCTTCTCTCCTTTTCTGTCTGATCTGCAATCTCTCTTGACGCTTGTTCTCCAGCTCTTCCATCTTCTTTTTCTGCTTCTCTTCTCTCAGTTTCTGTCTAATCTCCAACTTCTCTTTTCTCATGTTTGCCAACTCTTCCATTTTCTTCTTCTTCTTCTCCTCTCTCTCCTTTTTCTTCCTCAACTTCTCTTTGCGCTTTCGCTCTTCCTTCTCATCTGCCTCTCTTTTTAGGGTAGCGACATATTCTTCATCAAACACTAGGGCTTTCGGTTTGATGCGTCTTGCCCGTCGTGTGTGTGCCTCTGGTATGGGGGTCAGTAGGTCTGACACATATGGCGCTACTACCCCAGCCTGAACAAAAGGGTTCGCTGACCCCAAATCCAGTCTGGCCCCGCAGGCACGGCAAGTTGACCTACGAAGAGTGGAGTCGTTTGCTGCCCGACGTGTACTCTTGACTGGATTTCTGTTGGTCGACTGTGACATTTCGTCGGCAAGCGCTAGCATTTCCAGTTCTTCTGGCAGCAGCTGTTTTTCTGCTGCCTCGTGACCGATCGCTTCTTCATCTTCTTTTGCCTGAGATGCTATCTCTGCAAGATCCAACATTTCCACTTCCTCCTGCAGAAGCTGTCTCTCTGCTTCGCAGCCGTCTTGTTGTTCTGTGGGTACTTCATTCAACACCAGCCACCTTTCGTTTACTGCATCTTCATCCACAGGATACACACCCGTCTTCCTGAAGCCGGTCTTGATCACCTCCATACTCAACGTTTTCTCTCGGACAATCTTATATATCTTTGAGAAAGACGACTTTGTTACAAAGTAGTTAGGCCTGACAAGTGTAACGTCGTTAACTACATCTTCATAGACGTCTTTCATCCTGTTGAATGGCCCGCCTTGTGCGTCCAGCGGTTGCAGGAAGTGGCTGCTGTGTGGTGGCAAGCCCATCAGGATTATGTCGTTTTTGATCGCAAAGTCTATCGCCTCAGTCGTCACGTGAGTGCTGTGTTGGTCCAGAAGCAATAGCACAGGTCGCTCTGGAGAAGAGAAGCGGTTAAAGCACTTATCGAGCCAAGAGAGGAAGATGTCTGCCTCGATAAAACCAGAGGGAGTTGTGGCGTACACGGCATTGTCCGGACCGTCAAGGCTATACGCGGTGCTCGGGTAGCTCTTAGAAAATATGATCATTGGTGGTAATGCTGTGCCGTTTGCGGCCACACACTCCATAGAGGTGATATGATCCCTCGTCCCCTTCCTCACGGACGTTGCTGGAGCATTCATTTTGGCAAACGAGACGACTTTCTTTCGTTGTGGGTCCAACTCAAATCCGGTTTCATCCGCGTTGTATACTCGATGCGGCTGCCCATCTAAGCCGTTCTTGGCCATGGTTTCAGACAGAAGGGTGAAGAAATCCTTCACGACTTCCCTGTCAATGGCGTCCCTTCTGCCTCTGTCTAGCGGGTCAGGCTTGCGGATGGTCAGGTCATGCCGCCCCTTGAACCCTTTCCACCACTTTTGAGAGAGTCCACTTTCTAGGCTTATCTTTGGCGCGGCGTCATTCTCCTCGCAATACCGCACATGAACGGCTTGAGCCAGGGCCAGGATGGTTTTCTTCGTGATGGGAAAGCCTCGTTCTGTCCGATACTTGATGTAGTAAACGAGGCTGTCCTCCTCTTCTTTCGAAAGACTTGGGGGTCTTCCAGGCGTTGCGTCCAGTGAGCTTATTCCCAATACCTTATCACTGATTGTCGTCTGAGGTATCCCGTACTTCCTTGAAGCACTGCTCTGTGTCAGATTGTTTTCAGTGATATCTTGTAGTACTTCTTCGATTTTTTCACGACTCCAGACTCTTCTCCCCTTTTTGGAACCTTCCATTATTCTGTAATCGTATCAAAATTTCCAAGCATAACTATTGAGGAAGGATACAATGCTCTTCCAACAAATGTCTAATCTGAACTACAGTAACTGTCCTTTCATCCCCAAAACGGGATAACCTTGGCACTGATTGGCTGTTTAACGTTATTTCTTTATTAAATGATTTGATTATACCACTGATTGAGCACACATTCGCAATCAATAATGTGCTTAGAGGACAAAATTGTATAGGATACAACACCAAGTCGCCTAACCAGCCCATTTGTCAAGCTTCCTCAACATTGTTGCGTCATTGTTGACAAGCACGGCCTAGCGGTCCACATAGAAATTGCAACAAAAATACTTAATATATCCGCTTATACCACATTCCCAGTATTTCCTTGTGTTCCTGGAAGCCTTTGGATAAAAGTTTGACGGAACTTTTACCTAAATTTCACCTACAACATTACAATATTTGACAAAAAATGACCAGCACAAACCTTTGTCGTCTGCTAGTACGAGGTCAAACGTCACCCCAAGAACCCTGGGTAATAAATATGGCGATGGTTCTTTCTGGACACCGCAGATGCGGTTGTTTATACAGCGGTTCTTGATGATAGATCACACTTTGACACAAGTTGCAGGTCAGCAAATGTAACTTTATTTTGCTGTTTTTTAAATTATCAAATTGACCTGGAGCCACGTAAGATCATTATCTGCAGATCCGATGAACAACGTGACGATGCGTTCTTCCCACGGCTCGCTGGCATGTCCCCATATGGGACCAAAAGATTTTGAACTCGTCGTCTTCGAATGCATCGTTATCGATGTTATATAAATGATGTACTGGACACCTAGATGTCTGAAGTGTGCATACCTCAGAAATAACTATTGTTGCATGTGTAGATATCTTTAAGTTCCAGTATTTTTAATCTACCGGTATAAGTCTTACTACCGGTATTATGCCAATGCATGTTACAGGCGGCCTCACTTTTCTTCAACACCTTTGATGGTAGGACACTTTTTTCGTTTGCTGCAATGATACCGATTCACAATATGGCGATAATACTATGCGTTTTATGACGAGTAATTTCACATTTTGCGTCTTATCTGTAGCTTAATAATGAGCTATATTTCGGAAAATACGATATACAAATTTACACGAGTTTCACGGAATTGCTAGTGAACATAGCCGGCGTGACATAGCAGTTACTAGAGACATAGCCAGTGTTCCAAGATTGCGTCGTTCGATCCGTCTGTGGATAGTCCTTTGTTCTACACTCCGTAGTTCCGTACGAGCATTCATACGTCTTTCTGGGATGGTATTCTGAACTGTGAATAACCTGGCTTTACTTGCTAAAGTCACGAATTTGTGTAGAAAGAAGGAAACGATAAGGAACAACAGTTTAGCGTAATTCGAAAGAACATCAAATTTACCGTCATTGCTCACATTTCGGGGAATAGCTATAAACTATAAAGCATTCAATCAAATGTCCACCACAGCACCCGTCATCTTTTTTCCGAGCGACGCCGCATTAAACATCAATAGTAATTATACCACCGCTTCCTACTGTACTCAATCTTCAGTTTTGTCTCAGCCACGTTTTTCTTGTTAACAAAAATTAAAGCATTTCCTTAGAAGACAGGCTTTTCATTGACGCCGTACTATAGATATAATTTGAATCGAACGACGACCGTGTTGGCGGGCAATTGAATTAAGCACTAGCATCTTCCTGTGGTTTACAATAGTACGCTGTAATCCAACATGGCACAGATGACGTCAAGTGAGAAGCCTGTATATGAAGAATTTCTTCACAACGTAAACTACTAGTAGAAAGATTTCTATCAAATGTCCACCGCCATTTGTTTCCCAGGCGACGCCGTATTGAACATCAGTAGTAATTTTACAACCGCTTCCTATTGTTTTCTGTCTTCATGTTTCTCTCAGCCACGGTTTTATTAACAAAAGGGCATTTTGTAGGAACACAGGCTTTCCATTGACATCGTACAAGTCATAATTTGAATCCTACGACGACCGTGTGGCGGATAATTGAATTAAGCAGTAGCATCGTCCTGTGGTTTACAATTATAGTACGCTGCAATACAACATGACACAGATGAGAAGCCTGTATATGACAAATTGTTTTCACAACGTAAACTACTAGTATAAAGACTTCTATCAAATGTCCACCGTTCATTCGTTCACACCATTCGCCATTTGTTTCCCGGGCGACGCCATATTGAACATCAGTAGTAATTTCACCACCGTTTGACTACAGTGTGTTTTGTCTTCATTCATTGTTTTTCTCAGCCACGTTTTTTTTTCAAATAGCAAAAGGGCATTTTGTTAGGATGACATTTTTTTTCACATCGCAAGTATTTACATAGTCTGTACAGTCGCCCTACGGAGTAACGCACCAACGTGACATGACATTGTTTGGTTGCTGTTGAGATTCAAAGTTTGCCGATAATACCACGTGTTATATCACTTGAATGCGTGCAATTTGCATTTACTTGAAATACGGAGGCGGTCAGTTTTAACTTACTTGCCCAAACAAGCGCACTATCCGTGATGAAAGTAGCACACGGCTACCCATATAAAAGCTTCTTGTCATGTTCACAATGTTAATAAATGTTTTTCATATAAAGTATATTGACGCAAACAACAATGGCTGGACCATCATCATCATCATCACCACTTCACCCCTGCCCCCCTTGCAGATGCCAAAAATCAACAGTGAGTTTTTTTTTTCTTTACTTACGTCATTCTAACTTCGCCAAGAATGTTACGTTTTTATTAACTCGGATTTTTGTATGTTTCCAACTTTTATCTAGTTGCTTGAATAAGGCCATGTTGACTTCATTATATGGATGACGACCGTGCGAGCATAAATTTTCGGCTGTCTCCAAGAAAAAAAGTTTCCAACCATACTGCAAATTGTGCAAAGCGACTGCAAAAGGAGCAAATATGTGCCGAGGTGCAAAAAAATCTGATTCAGAAAATGTATAATAATGTCATTGAATTCCAACGTCCACTCAAAGGTCAAAGGACAAGGTGTGATACAACAAAAATGAATAATCTATTGTTCAGTCTACCATACTGTTTGCTGTATCACATGTTACCAGTACATTTATTCTCTATATACTATTAGCAATATTTATTTTACTATACTCCCCGAATGCACACACTGAACACGTAAACAGAAAGTCCTATATAAAAGTCTCAAACACCTGATGTCCTAGAACTACCATATGCATGCATAATAGAACATTGCTGGTAGTACATGTGAAACACACGACGCGAGGAGAAACAGTCTGCTAGCTCCGAGGAATTACACGCGGGCCTGCCAGCTCACAAACCCAGCACACTAACCGCTAGGCCAAAACTAAAGGTCTGGACCAGTTGGACTGGTCAGTTGGTGGCACATGAACTCCCCTCTTACATATGATAAAAGCTAAATGTTAAATCTTCCATCGTTAGTCAGAAGTTTATCAAGTTTTATGTTGTCCGTTTCATCAGTCACCAAAGAATGAGACAGAGAAAGTGACATTGTATCAAATTGTGACTTCATCGGATGATAACAAAAGAAGTTAACCTAAAGGTTTTATAATTTTATATCATTTGCATAACCAGGGTTTTGAATTACAATTTTATAGCACTGAGGCATCCTTGAATAGTTTCATCAGGTTGGTAAAAACCGTATGTTGTAAACTAGTCAACCCGGGTTCGATCCCGGGTGTCGGCATGTTTGTTTCTTTCTGTTCTTACACGCCCCTCTGAATTCTTACAATGTCACCGAACAACTATGTTAGTTTTTTTAGAATATGGTCAAAGTAGTCACTGTACATGCGTAAATACTTCGTTTGTCACAACATCTGGAGCTGTAAGTACTGCGTAAAAGCAAAATCTAGTGCTGCAGTACAATGTGAACCAGTCAAAATTTGTGAAATAAGTACAGCATTATAGAATCTGCACCAGTGCTTCTCTTTCTTAATTGATGAAACAACTTGACACATGGAAAATGATAATCTCCAAGCAGATCCTACGGTGCCATAAGATACATGTTGTATCAAAGCTGGCCAATTACTAGTAGTATAGTAAGCCAAAGGGAGTCAAACGGGCACCCTGGTAGCAAAACACACTCCTAGGCCGGCTTCACTCTTCTGCCAGCTTTTGACACTATCTTATGCTACCGTAGGATCTGCTTGGAGATTAGGGAAATTAGCCAAAAAGCTGATTTGCGGTTGCCCCCCTCCCCCTTGAAGATTAACTTTAAAAAGATAACGTTATATCCCAACGATAAACTCAAGTGACACTCACCGAATTCACAAATGTGTCTCCAGTTTTTACGTTACTCCGTACACAGTCAGCAACCTTTCCGAAAACATACACCGATCTGAGGACGAGAAATAGCGCGGTGATTCAACAATCCATCAGCTTTGAAAAGTTCGAGCTCCGAAGCAACCCAGTGGACCAGGCCGGGAGTGCTGAAGCATGGTACCGTTATATTGGCTTGCGTGTTGGCTTCGTTCCGCTAGGGAGCGCTCGTGCAAGTCTTGAGTCCGCTGGTAGTGATTTTTATTACCTCCATGAAATATCATGGAGGTTATATTTTACCCCGCGTTTGTCTGTGTGTCTGTCTGTCTGTGTGTGTGTGTGTGTAAACAAGATAACTCAAGAACGGCTGAGTGGATTGGTTTCATACTTGGTGTGTTGGTAGTGTGTGATGAAAGCTGGAAATGATTAGATTTTGGGCCCCCTAGCGGCTTCCCTTGGTACTGCAGCGCAACTTCCGGTTTTGCTATCTCGGTGTTCTGAACACGCTGTGATCACAATTTTGGGGTGTTAGATAGCTCTTGTGCTCAGGAAGAAGTGACATAAGTTTGGGCCCCCTAGCGTCTAGTTTTAGGATAGCAGGGGCATTTTTGTCAAAAACTTCTGAAGAGGATAACTCAAGAAGGGAACAACGGATTGTCATGATTTTTGGTATGTAGGTACCTTAGACAATGTTGTACAAGGTAAGATACTAATTATGCAAAATAGGAATACATTTGCATAATTAATGAGAATATTCTATCATAGCAGTTTTTTCTATGTATCTCTTGTCCTGGACGTGATATGGTCTTGACATTTGGCTGGTAGATAGCTTGCAGTGTCATGACAAAGTGGGGCAGGTTTCAGCCCCCTAACATTTCATTTCGGAACTGCAGGGGCGTTTTTGTCAAGACATTCCAAAGAGGATAACTGCAGAAAGGATTGACGAATTGGCATCATTTTAGGCATGCAGGTAGCTTGGGCAAAGATGTTCATAAGGATATGCATGTTATGCAAATGAGGAATTAGTTTGCATAATTAATGAGGGAATTGTATAATTCCATTGATTGCAATAACTGGACTTCAATAAATGTAACACTTGTTAATTATGATAAGTGGAATATAACCAGAAACCAAATATGTTAATGAGGTACTGATTTGCATAATTTATGTGAAAATTGCAAAACCGCCCATTGATTAATGATTTTACAATTTTCACATGTGTATGTTAGTCAATGATGAATAACACCATGCATAAATTATGTTAATGTGTTAGTCAATTGCATGAAATTCACAAAAGCCCTAAATATTCATGGAGGTATGAGGTCGCCGAACTCTAGTTTTATTATTTATTTATTCATCTCAAAACATGTGGGTAGCCCCTTCAACTTGTTTGACAGTGTGTTTAACTCATTGCTGAGTGCTCATTGCTCATAATCAATTGCTGAGTGCTAGGTATAGAACTAGCAGAAATTCGTTAACCATTAGAGACCATTGTTAACCTTGAATCTTTCTATCACAACCCTCTCACAGTGGTCTGCCTTGATATATGTACTAACATTGTGTTATTATTTGGGTAATCGGTGCCCTGACCCCAGATGACCTCTTACCTAGGTCGAGTCTAGCTGGGTCAGCCACATACAAAATTGTTCCGGGACATCAGACTTCTTCGGGCATCAAGCAGACTATTTCTACTCACCTTCCCCATTGGGTATGGTTATCAAAGAGGTAAGGATGGACCTTATCAATAGAACATTTTCAAAATGTTGCATTATTTGCAATAGATATACTAGCTCTTTTGATGGGCGTGGGGAGGGGGGCGTCACTTTACCAGGCTCTTTTCAGAGCAGATGAAGCTTTCTGTCGCCATGATAATCTTTCGCTTCCGGTAGGAGCTTAACGCGATAGGAGTTCAATTAGCTAGCCAAAGATACCTATGGTTTTGCATGGGAAGCATCAGCTCTGGCATTTTTAATTACTAGTAAGCAGAAGAATACAATCGTCCATAATTTTTTACTTCCCTTTCGTGAGTTTAACCAAGGAGATTTTATATCAGCTATAAAAGATATAAAAGCTCCTTGGTTTTACGTTCATTTCATATCACATATTTCTTTTGTCCTTCAGCATGTCCAGGCAACAAGAATTCATCTGTGGCCTCTCGCACGAGGTGACCATAGCAGTCCTCCCCAGACTGAACATGGAGGAGCTGATATTTGAACTCAACAGAAGGATTCAAAACCTGGACAAAGAGAACAGCATCAAGGACAGGCTGATCAGTATCCTTAGGGATGTGATGTTGGAGGAATACCGTGTGTTGAAAAGGCGATCAAAAGTGACCATGCCTGAACAAGAACTTGAGACAGAAGCAATACATGAGCCCATTCCAACCACGTACATTGGAACAATGTCATCAGAGGCTTCAAGTTCAAGCCCTTGTATCTCATTGCAAAGTTCTGGACTAGATATTAAGAACAGCGAGGAAAACAACGATACCAGCAATGAAGTACTCATGCCTACCAAAGAACTTGCGCTTAATGCAGTTCAGGCACAGCTGACAAGTACACTTCCTTCAACTGATAGCTCCCTGGTACAAATGGTTACCACAGTAGACTGTGGAATTAAAGAAGAAGAAGATGTTGCTATGACGACTGAGAATGAAGCCGCACAAGCTTGTCATGATGAGCTCAACATTCACATGCCTACTTTCAGTATGCAGGAACTAGATACAATCAATCTAATGGGTGATTCTTACTCAGAGAAGTCTTTTGTAGATGATAACCCCTGTCAGAAAACAGCCTTTGCCTCTTGTGAACCGACTCCAGACCAAGGTGACATACATATAAACATGGAACACCATGCGTCTGAGGATGACCACATTTCTCGACCTTCCAGCCTGAATCAGATTGAAGATTGCACTTACAACAGAGATACTGGCCTGCTGACAGCTACGCTTCCTCAATCTAACACCACCCTGATACAAGTGAATAACTCTGATGACTCTGGCATTAAAAAAGAAGACATTACTATGGCGAATGATGGTTGCGCGGGTGAAGCTACTTTCAGCACGCAAGTCCTAGATACAGTTACCTCAGCGAGTACCTCTCACTCAGAGAAGCCAGCAGAAGGTGATAAACTTTGTGAAGAAACAGCTTTGGCTTCTTGTGGACTGACTGGAGACCACGGTGACATACATATAAAAAAGGAAAACCATGTGTCTGAGGGTGATCACATGGGGCAAATTTTCCAACCACCCAACCTTGATTTGGATGAGCGCTATACCAACTTGGCTGGACGTATCAACAGTAGAGATGAAGAAAGTGAAGAAATGAATATTGCAGAGGCACCTTTGGATTCTTGTAAACCAACTCAGGACCAGGATTCAGAGAACAAGGCTCTTTGTAATAGGAAGTCAGGAATTGTTTGTAAACGCTACTTGTGCGACTTTTGTGGGTATACAACATCGTACAAACAGAACTTCTCCAGGCACAGACAACGTCACATACCAGAAAAACCTTTCATGTGTGCCGAATGTGGTTACAGGGCATCAAATAAGCGCAGACTTATCGATCACATGAGGAAACACACTGGTGAGAAACCGTTCAAGTGCAACCAATGTCATTATCAGGCATCATACAAAACTTTGCTAGTCCAACATATGAAAACACACAGTGACCAAGAACCGTACAGCTGTGAACTCTGTGAATACAAGACCTTCCATAGGTCACACATTAACAGACATATGAAGTACCACGCTGGTGTGAAACCCTACAAATGTGAGGAATGTAACTACAGCGCTGTTGATAAGAACAGTCTTACAAAACACAGCAGGCGTCACACCGGTGAGAGACCCTACAGTTGTCAAGAGTGTGACTACAAGGCAATTCAAAAGGGCAACCTTGTCCAGCATATGAGAAGCAAGCATCATGAACAGAAATGATTCAATGGTAAATGAAACATTGTGATCATTTCGTGCACCAGTGATTGATCGAAAACTAATTATACAATTGCCCATGATACTTTGTTCCTGAGAACGTTTGTTTCTTGTTGTCTGTTTTGAGTTGACTTCTAACGAATTGGCATAAAGTTTGCGTCTTTGGATGTATTAACAGGGAAGTAAAAGCGCAACAATGTAAGCAACCATTGACTATAGATGAGAAGCATTCTTGAAATGCATTTTGTTGATATTAGTATAACAAACTGCATGTTTCAACAAGGGCCGACTGTATTAAAACTAAACTCTGGCAAAGATACTGTAGTCATTTATTGATATATGAGGCCACAACAAGTAAGTCTTATGGATGATAAGTTATCAGTGGGCTCTTAAATTTTCACCTTATTTTTGACAAAAATACAACAGTTTTTCCCCTTCGGATCCGGAGGTGCTTCACTGTTAACATGACCAGATTGGCAGAAGGTAACGTTGCCAAAATGGTAAAATAATTGTCATGTGGTAACCTTGATTGTACTTGTAGAAGTGACACTAGTCGGGTAAATGTAGCCATGTGGTAGCCATGATTATAGCTCTGACCTTGGTAAATGATATCAGTCTTTGTTCAACTCTTGAATAAAGAGATTAAAAAAAAAGATTGCTGGCTGTGATTCTTTATGTCCCTTCAATTCTTGTTACAACCGTAAAATCTAGCCACCTGTTTGTTTCACACATTTTTTCCCTCTTGCATTACATTTGGGGCCTACAGAGGTACAGAGGATGACATACATTAGACTTATTTGTTTTGACCTTTATAAGAAATAAGCTTTAATCTCTTACTGTCCACTGAGACTTTTATTCCACCGAGCTTTTAGCTGTTCTTCTTGTTACAACCGTAAAATCTAGCCAACTGTTTGTTTCACACATTTTTCCCTCTTGCATTACATTTGGGGCCTACAGAGGTACAGAGGATGACATACGTTAGATTTATTTGTTTTTACCTTTATAAGAAATAAGCTTTAATCTCTTTTTCTTTTATTGTCCACTGAGACTTTTATTCCACCGAGCTTTTAGCTGTTTTTAGACAGTTCTCAATCTTACAATAACTGGCTTATACCAGCACATATGTATAAATTTACAGGAGAATAATGTTTCCCGTAACGCTAGTTCACCTTTATTTGCGGGGTAACCTATATCCAACGTACCTAAAATCAGGATATTTAGGGATATCACGTTGCTGGACGGTGGTTTCAAATTGCATTGTTTTCATTATAATGCAGTTTGAGACCTCCGTCCGTCAACTTGATATCTCGAAATACCCTTTGTGTTAAATACAACGAATAAAGGTTACCCTGCAAATAAAGGTGAACTAGCGTTACTATCTCCTGGAAGTTTGACTAGTCTGACGGTGTCTTGAAATGAAAGCTCGTTAGACACGACATAGACTGTGACGATTTAGTAAGTTGAGAGATAAGTCTTGAATTCCGATCCATCTAGGTAGGCTGCACTGATTTAATTTTATGAATGGCATCCTCTGGAGACCCCAAAACTAATGTGCGAGGGCGAAAAAAGAAAAACTCAGCAAATGGGATGTTATTGGGTGTCATGTGGCCACATTTTTTGAGAACGTGCTAAAATCAATCATTCAGATTCAATGCGTGTCATCCGTGAGATTTAGTATGTCAGTGTGGCCGAACATTAGAATGAATATGCAGAAGAAATGCCTTAGCTTAGGGCATCTTTTTTGTTAACCTTAAATCTCTTTATCGCAACCCTTTCCCTGTGGTCTGCCTTGATACTAACGGTAACGGTACCATACTAACACCGTGTTATTACTTGGGTAATCAGTGCCCTGACCCTTATGACCTCTAACCTACGTTCGAGGAGACGAGGTTTCTGGGTCAGCCACATCGTTTTTTTTCCCGGACTGGAGACTTCTTCGATCATCTAGTAAAGGAAGAACTGTTTCTACCCACCTCCCCCATTGGGTATGGTTATCAAACAGGTAGGGTGGACCTTATCAAGCGGTCATTGTTCAAAATGTAGCATTCTTTGCAAGAGATAATAGCTCTTTTAAATGGGGGCTAGTGATGCTACTGTGGGGAGGGGGGCGTCTCTTTACCAGGCTCTTTTCAGGGCGTGGATGATAATTTAGCTTTTTGTCGCCGGAATTTTCCTTCACTTCCGGCAGGAGCTTAACGCGGTAAGAGTTCAATTAGCTAACCAAGGATACGTACGATTTTGCATGGCAAACATCAGCTCTAACACTTTTTATTTGTAGAAAAACTTTATTGCACGACAGTTGTACATGGCACAATGTGTGGCAACAACTATTACAAAGTACATAGTAGGTGTAAAGAATAAGACTTAACATCCTAATTAACATAACAAGAAGGGCTAACACAAGTCTTTGATATAGTGTTACAATCGAGTTAGTATGCTGAAGAATATAATCGTGAATAATTTTCACTTCCTTGTCTTGAGTTTAACGTTCATTTCAAAACCTTTCATATTCATATTTCTTTTGTCCTTCAGCATGCCCAGGCAGCAGGAGTTCATCTGTGGCCTCTCGCACGAGGTGACCATAGCAGTCCTCCCCAGACTGAACATGGAGGAGCTGATGTTTGAACTCAACAGAAGGATTCAAAACCTGGACAAACAGAACAGCATCAAGGACAGGCTGGTCAGTATCCTTAGGGACGTGATGTTGGAGGAATATCGCCAGTTGAAATCGCAATCAGAAATGACCATGCCTGAACAAGACTGTGAGACAGTACTAGTAACAATGCATGAGAACATTCCAACAACGTACGCTGATACACTGTTAACAGCGACTTCAAGTTCAAGTCCTCTTGCCTCACTGCAAAATTCTGGACTAGACATTGTGAACAGCGAGGAAAACAACGATACCAGCAATGAAGTACTCATGCCCAAAGAGGAGCTCGCACTTCATGCAGTCCAGGTGCAGTTGAAAACTACGCTTTCTCCATCTGATACCTCCCTGATACAAACGAATAACGTAGTAGACTTTCGCATTAAAGAAGAAGAAGACGTTGCTATGACGACCGAGGATGAAGCAGGTAAAGCTTGTCATGATGAGCTCGACATTGACATTTCCACTTTCAGTATGCAGGAACTAGATACAATTAATCCAATGGGTCATTCCTGCATAGAGAAGCCTTTGGAAGGCAACCATACCTTTGAGAACACAGCTTTAACGTCTTCTGAACCGACTCCAGACTACGATCAAATCGGGCAAAGTTCCCAACCGCCCAGCCTGAATCAGGATGATGGTTGCACTGATGACAGAGAGACTGGTTTGGTGAACAGTGGACATGAACAAAGTCTAAAAGTGAATATTGAGGAAACTGCTTCTTGTGAAGTGGTTGTGACTCAGGACCAGGATTCTGAAAACAGGGTGTCTCTACTTTCTAATAAGAACTCTGGAGTTAATTGCGAACGGTACACGTGTGACGTTCGTGGATATAATACATCAAAGGTACATAAAATCTCCAAGCATAGGCAACATCACAAAGAAAAGCCTTTCATGTGTGGTGAATGTGGTTATAGGGCATCAAATAAGCCCAGACTTGTCGATCATATGAGGAAACACACTGGCGAGAAACCGTTCAAGTGTAACCAATGTCATTATCAGGCATCATATAAAAGTTTGCTTGTTAAGCACATGAAAAAACACAGTGACGAGGAACCTTACTGCTGTGACATTTGTGAATACAAGACCTACAACTGGTCACACATTAAGAGACATATGAAGTACCATGCTGGTGTGAGACCCTACAAATGTGAGCAGTGTGATTACAGCGCTGTTGTTAAGGACAATCTTACGAAACACATGAAATGTCACACCCGTGAGAGACCCTACTGTTGTAAAATGTGTAGCTTCCAGGCAAGTCAAAAGGCCAACCTTGTCAAGCATATGATAACCAAGCACCAATAAACAAAAGTTCAAATAATAAATGTAAAAATGGTTACATAACTTTGGTCGGGGAGGTAAAAAGAAAAATACTACATATATAACGTTACCTTCTGTCTGTACTGTGTATGTGGCGCTGTTAAGTTACTAACTTGAATGCAGTGGCACATTGTCCTCCTTTGTTCAAAAGCAAATTTTAAAAAATTCTGTGGCCCAAGGGCTATTGAAACGGAGATGGGCACCATCATAATGCACCACCTAATCCTGGAAGGATTTAACTAACCAGGGTGGGCTTTGGATTGTTTATCTACATTATGTACCTCAATGAAATGGCTAAAAGGCAAGTACCTCACATGAAACATGTTGTACATAGTTGCTTTAATGATAGAAATTAAAGTAACATTTTGAATATTGTATTGAAATCATTAGTAGCTAATGTTCTTGGTGACAATAACATACGAGGGGCGTTCAATAAGTAATAACTCTAACCCATTTTTAGTTGTTTGATCTAAATGAAATTTTGCATGTGTAATGATTCATATCTCTTTAGTTAATGTTGCAAAAAAGAGCTCTGAACTAATTGTGGTTTCTGATTTACTGGTGTTTGAACTGAGTTAGGTGTGAAATGGACCAGGTGTGAAATGGAGCCAGTTGAGTGTCGCGCAGTGATCTGGTTTTTGTATTTGAAAGGACGCACACCAAAGGAGACTTTTCATGAAATGAAAGAAACTTATGGTGATGATGCCTCATTATATGACCTTGTAAAACGTTGTCTCCTGAATTCAAACATGGCCGGAAGTCTGTGGAAACAGCTCCTAGACCTGGTCGTTCCTCTTCTGCCATTGATGAGGCATCTGTTGGAGGACCAACCTGGGGTGTCCTACGAAAACGGTGTCATGAGCTGTATCAAACGATGGGAGAAATGCATAACTCTGGGTGGTTCCTATGAAGAGAAAGACTAATAACTGTGCCAAGTTTCATTAATCTCCTGCTATGGGAAATGAGTCAGAGTTATTACTTATTGAACGCACCTCGTACCCCACTCTATGATATGACATATGGAAGGAAGCGCCTATCGCCCAACTGACTTTATACCACCCTACTTTAAATAAAGTTTTGCTATTTTAGGTGGTTTGATTACTGTAGAACGCCTTTAAGACAGAACTTCAATGAATGGGCTAAAAGATAACTCACATGAAACATGATGAAATGCATCATAGGAGACAAGGACGCCTTGAACACGGTGGTGATAATTGAAAGTTTATTGAAAGTTCTTGCCCGAGGGCTAATTGCAAGTGACAAAAAGTGACAAACAATGGTGAACATGATACCATAGTACTGTAAATGCAGAAATGTTCGCGGTGGATTAATGTTCGCGGTTTTCGCGGTGACCACTTCACCGCGAACTTAAAGCCACTCCGAACATTTTTCTATTATGGTATTAGACTATAGTCTATGGTGTTACCACGAAATTAAAACCACCGCGAAAATTCCTTTTTCCCGCTACCCCGAAATTAAATCCTCGCGAACTTAAATGCATTTGCAGTAAGCGACTAATTCTAGTGATAAATTCACTAAACTAAACCATGTGTGGGTTTTGTGATGTTAAGAGGAAGGTAGTTTTCTTTTTGTCTGTAAACGTTGGGAGATAAGGGTGGAATTTGATGGCCTCTTTAAAAAAACTGCTTTCTTTCTTCATCACAGAAGGGGCAGTTTGAAATAAAGGCTGAATAACTCACGATAATAAAGGCTGAACAAGTCACGATACATATGATATCTGCATAGAAAGAGCCCATCATCCACCTTACTACATGACACTCTACTTTAGAACAGTTTCTGGGATGAAACAGCTCGGCAGTCGAGGCAGCTACCGGCCGGAGGAAGTCCTCTGATGTCCCTCAATTCTCAGAAATAGCTGAAATCAAATTAAATGTAATGTAATGTAATGTACTAAAGACATTTGCCGGCTACGGTACATATGCCCGAAGAAAATCTAATAAATGTCACTTCTTTGAAATTAAAGGGACATCGTCAAATTGGGGAAGGGTACTATACATAAATTTATTGAAAAATGTCCCAACAAAGATAGCGTTGGAGGATCGGAAAGTGCATAATTGCTTGTCTGTATATTCTCAGACATTAGGTTTCCTTGTACCACACTTTATGGCTAATTTTAGGAGTCAATTTGGTTTTGTTTCCAAAATTTAGACATGCGATTATAAACTGCTTACATGTGACTAATATACTTGTATGTTATGTTATGCAATGTTATGGGTGGGGTAGTTACATAAAACGTTTCTGTAAAGAATCTTTATAAAAAGGAATGATGAATAGAAAAATGTAAAAGCTCTAATAACAATGTAAAGCACCTTGAAGCCTATTCCACTATCTTAGACACAATCACAGCACCGACTGTCTGTCCAGCTTCAACGATGGTAAACATCTGAGGTTTTTCCATGGCGATGGGGGTTGTCAGGGTTACTACCATCATGAGGTCATCTCCTGGCTGCACCATGTCCTGTAGTAAAATGTACATTTTTTTTATAAAACAATAACAAAAAAAGTGTAATTAGATAGATTTTGGAAGATGTATGATAAACAGAAAGTGTGATTTCTGAAGAAAAGGGTCTTGGTTACCGCTGGTTACCCCATTTTGTATCATTTGGCCCTAAAATTAAGTTGCCTTCATGCAAAAATGCAAACACTGGCTCGCTAGGGTACTTGTTGCCAAGGAAAAAGAGTTACCTAGCAACCGTTGCTATGTAAAAGCAGGTTTCCATGGGCTTCACCCCTAGAATTGCTTCCATCGTTGTACAGAACAATTACGCCAAGTTTCATGCTTTTATCATAATTTGAACAATTTTTGCACCAATCGCCTGAACTATAGTTAACAATAAACTAAACATCGTCTGTTGGTTTCTTAGCTGACAGAGTACTAGTACCGGATGTTCATGGGTATATTGCATGACGTCATGTTTTCATATTTCTTTTCATATTTAAATAGCAGTATAAGTAATCGGTTAACCAAGACAAATATGGACGATGCTGGTGCCATGATTCAGGTTAGATGACCAACACTTGAGACAATATCATAGTGTCAGTAAATAGCAACGTTTATACTAACATCCGAACTTTTGCCAGGACTTGAGTACGAATCAAGTCTTCAGACGGTCAGTTTGATATCTTTTCTGTTACCTAAGTTTGTATGTGAATCATCAAGGAGAGGAGATGATTTGAATGGGCTAAACAAGAATTGTCTGCACCTTATTGGAAACTCGTATCATCTGTCAACTCATCTAGGATTGATGATAAGATAAGATGAGATTGTTGGTTTTTTTTACTTAAGATTCGTTACAAGGTGGCTTTTCATTTGAGGTATGGAGAGAAGGCTTTATGTTATTTTAAGGACAAAACCTCATCCATTGACTATGAGAAAGAAACGGCTGAAAACTTGCTTTGTATTTTATAGTAGAGTGGACTCATTCCTCAGCTAACCAACTTCTATCGCATAGCAGGCATCCCTCAGCAAGACACCTGGAGCCGCATACCAAGCCGGTTTCTTTGCGTACAACGTCTTCAATGGCTAGTGACTTAATCAGCCTAGTAGTTACCAGGTTTACTAAAGGTTTTAAAAAACTTGAACTATGCGGCTCCAGAAGTCTTACTGAGGGATGACTGTGGTGCGATAGATGTCGGTTAGCTGAGGGATGAGTCAATTTTACTATATACATGATGACATGTATTTGCACAACTTACCACGCTCTCCGGAAGTTCGATGGCTCCTTCAACTTCAATGTTCCGGAAAAAGAACTTAGGTCGATCAGCTTCGGATATCGGCGTGTCACGTCCACCTTCGTCTTTAGTCAGCATGTATACCTGTGTTAGATACACGAACAGTTAGTCAGCATTTATACCTGTGTTAGATACACGAACAGTTAGTCAGTATTTATACCTGTGTTAGATACACGAACAGTCAGTCAGTATTTATACCTGTGTTAGATACACGAACAGTTAGTCAGCATTTATACCTGTGTTAGATACACGAACAGTTAGTCAGTATTTATACCTGTGTTAGATACACGAACAGTTAGTCAGTATTTATACCTGTGTTAGATACACGAACAGTCAGTCAGTATTTATACCTGTGTTAGATACACGAACAGTTAGTCAGCATTTATACCTGTGTTAGATACACGAACAGTTAGTCAGCATGTATACCTGTGTTAGATACACGAACAGTTAGCCAGCATGTATACCTGTGTTAGATACACGAACAGTTAGTCAGCATGTATACCTGTGTTAGATACACGAACAACAGTTAGTCAGCATGTATACCTGTGTTAGATACACGAACAGTTAGTCAGCGTGTATACCTGTGTTAGATACACGAACAGTTAGTCAGCATGTATACCTGTGTTAGATACACGAACAGTTAGTCAGCATGTATACCTGTGTTAGATACACGAACAACAGTTAGCCAACATATATACCTGTGTTAGATACACGAACACTTTTTTTAGTCAGCATGTATACCTCTGTTAGATACACGAACAGTTAGTCAGCATGTATACCTGTGTTAGATACACGAACAGTAGTCAGTATTTATACCTGTGTTAGATACACGGACAACAGTTAGTCAGCATGTATACCTGTGTTAGATACACGAACAACAGTTAGTCAGCATGTATACCTGTGTTAGATACACGGACACTTAGCCAGCATGTAACGTTCTGCCTGTGTTACACGAACAGCAATATAGATTCAGCATATACATTCTTGGCAAGCCGTTGAAACTGATAAAGTGGATAGGTTTCTACCGTATGTTAGCACTAAAGCAACGATGCGTTAACATTAGTGGTGGGTACCGGTACAGAAAATTCAGGTCCAGGTCCGGTTCAGGTCCAGAAAATCAGGTCCAGGTCTGGACCTGAACCTGAACCTGGACCTGATCCAGTTTGTGAAAAATTGTGAAAGGACGATACTCAAAACAATGGCCCATGTCGGTGCAAAAAAATCTGTTTTGTGGTGTATTCGACTCCCACTGACGTTTTAAGTCATACAAGACTGCCTACCTCTGTGCGATTGGTTGTAGAACTTGGTAGAAATGACTATAAACTCTATTCTACTTCACTCTTAAGCTTGTTATTTTCTTCCACCGGTAAGCTCCAAAACGTGTGAATGCCTGATCATATAATCTGTTCATTTTCCAATAGGTCAAACATCCAGTCCACCAAATTTTTTCCGGACCGGTCCAATTAGAAAAAAAAAGGTTTCATACCAGTACTCCGTACCGGTACCCAGCCCTAGTTATCATATAATGTGATATCTCATCATATCTGCATCATAACGCAGCAGAAGGAAGAACCGCCCCGTCGTGGTGGCCATGCCCCCGATGAAGCATTTCCCTGCGACCGCTGTGGCCGGGTGTGTCTGTCCCACATAGGACTGACTAGCGTGCATGTGGCCGACGTGGACCAACCCCCTAGCTAGATGATCTCCGTTCGTGAAGTCCAGCCAAGTGAAATATATCCCATCTAAAGCTTAAGTCACTACACCTACCATAGCTTCAAACTTGGTGTGAGCAGTCATGCTTCCAGGCTTGGCCAACACCTGCCCATGTACCACCTCATTCGGCTTTGTATCCTTCAACAGGACACCTACGTGCCCTCCTGCACTCTCCTCGCCTTCATCCAATACTTCTCCATCGATCTCCAGGCCTGCAAACGATGATAAAGTTGCGTTGATTTAGATTAGACATCAAGGTAACAAGATATGACAAAAAGCAGTTACTCAAGAAAGTGGATACGGGTTTGGAAACGATTAGGCAGTCAGAGAGACACACACCAACAAGATCTCTTCATTGTCACTGACGAAAACTAGTGGATGCTAGTTGAAACGTCTGCCCGTTTCCAAGACCATACTAGTATCCAATTGCTTGATTAACTGCTTTTTGGCAGATGATAAAGTCGTTTTTAGTTGCTTAAACCATTGTTTATTCATGACAGCCCAAATCGGCCTGCACGTCGCTTTTCATTGAGGTAATGAGGGAAGAGGCAGGGGTCAGACAA
Organism: Branchiostoma floridae; assembly: GCF_000003815.2. Lineage (NCBI taxonomy): Eukaryota > Metazoa > Chordata > Leptocardii > Amphioxiformes > Branchiostomatidae > Branchiostoma > Branchiostoma floridae. Next base: position 3,461,175 of record NC_049997.1, on the reverse strand, counting down.
AGTATATGATAGAGATACAGTTTACACCATTTAGAGTCCTGATAAGTCATATGTACAAGGCCATATACATGTACATACTTCTACACATACATTACAAAATGTATTATAGTTATAACTGCTACACGATTCGAGTCTATTCATTTAGGTCGTTTCCCTTACTTTAAGAGTTACTTAAAGGAAGTCAGAGTTGATGTAAGAAGAAGAATAACACACCAGCAAAACTATATGTTTTTCCTTCGGGAAAAAAAATGTCGATTCAGCGGTCTTCTTCAGTCCAGATGCTGTTCTCAGTTGAATCATTTTAGTTCTATGACATCAAGCACTCTTTGCTATTGTAGTGTTTAGTTACGGCGGTTTTACCAACCTGTGCAAGTCGTAGTAGTTGTTTCCTTTATTCCAACTATCGCCACTTCGTCTCCAACTTTGATGACCCCGCTTGCAATCTTACCCCTTGCCACTGTTCCGCGACCTGCAAAACAAAAATGCAGACGTCACAGTTGTGTTGCACAATAGATTGCACAAAATGGGTCAATTTAACGACTAAAGTGCCACCTAAAATGATGTGGCTAAAATGGGCAATGACACCAAGCATGCACAAAGCCAACAACTTCTCCTACTTTCTTAATCTATGTGATTGATATCGGAGCTTTTGGGAAAGCTCTATTTTTGCAGTTCATTGCACAACTTGAAGGCCACACCGACTGATTTTATGGATGACATCCTCTGGAGACCCCAGAACTAATGCGCGAGAGCGAAAAGAAGAAAATCCAGCAAAAAAATAAAAAGTGCTGCTAACATCCGAATCATTCTTTCCCAGGCTTAGCTGGTCTTATGTTCACCTCCAGTATGACTGAAAGAGGTAGTCGTCACCATTTCAATCATGTTTATATTTCTATTCTTGGTTAAAGATGAAACAAGGGCGCATATCGCGCAGTGTCCCCATTCCCTGACCATGTACCCCTTGCCTTTGCCTGGAGAGCAGGTCCTCCGGTAAGCATGACATTCTCATTGACCAGGGATGATCTGGTTTGACATGTGGCCAATGTCTTCTTTTAGGAAAACAGGCGAAAATCAATGTGCACGTGGATGTCATCCATGAAATTAAGTCAGCTGTAGCCCAATAGTCAACATTCACACTTACCTTCAATGGTGGCTACTTCCTCGATTGGCATGTAGAAGTGCTGATCTTCCGAATTCCCCTTCTCGAGCAGGTTGTGAGACTTCGCTAGCGAAAAGAGCTTTGACTGCCATCCCCCCGACATACCCTTAAGTACAAGGAGACAAGCGTATTCATATTGTTCCAACAACAATGCCATTTTTCAACTCAACACGCACTGTGCTTATTACTCCTTTCCACGCGCTCTCTCTGCGACCTGAAATTTGACAGATTGCTCAACGAATTGTACAGAAAAGAAACCATTTTTTTACACTTTGTGTGTTTTGTTGTCCTCCCCACACTTTTACATGCTGTATGATATACCCCAGTATGAAATCAAAGGTCCTATCTAGGTAGCAGTGAGAGCGCATCGCGATCGCCGTCTAGTGGAAAGGGTACCAAAGATATGAACATGGGAGTGGGCATGCGAACAAGCTTAAAGTGTCTCATGCAAAATACGAAATGATGAGTCATGACAGTAGAAATACATGTACATGTACAAGGTGATAATGATCAAAAGAAAATGTTCAAAGTAGGGAAAAATCAAATAAAGGCAAATTAAAGGTTGATGAGTTAATATGAAAATTACATCAAACACTAATTGTACTCTCGAAAATTCATTAGCTTGTAGAGGGTTCAAGACGTACGCGCGACGGACAAAAAGAACGCTATGTTATAAAAATTAAGATCTAAAGGATAACTTACCCTAAAGGATAACATTGCACTCCTTGCCTCCCTCGCCTTCACTGCATCTGAAATGGGCGATATCGCAGCAGTTTAGTACTGTCAATGTGCGTGTAACTTTTAGCCAATTCACATTTCTAAGATTTAGAGGGCAGAGTGTTTGTAAATGAGAACACTGACTATAAGAAATATCACTGACACATTTTTTTCAACTGCCTTTGGTCTATGGGCAAATCTAGAAATGGCGAAGGGAACGAAAGGGGTGACATCTTTTGTTCAACCACAGTTTGCTCTTTACATGATAAGATTTGCTATTGAAACACATGTCTTCCTCACAAAAGTGGCACTTATCTAATTGATTCATGTCATTTCCAATATGTATTTACGACCCCTAACTACAATAATAAGATACATTAGGGCCCGTATAGCACGTGCACGAAATTTAGCCACAGGCACGGACAGTAAACTGTACATGTCCACCCTGCTTCAAACTTTACTAAACATGTCAGCACTTACACACGGTACAGCACTGACTTGAGCTGATCATTACTGATTATTACTAGAACTGATACTAATATCCTGCATATAAACCAGGTCTTGCATAAAATTCACAGAGATAAAACCAACATGCATATACATGCATCACAGACTGTAAAAGACTCTGCAACAACGTCTGGATAAATAAATGAGACAGGGTATTTAAAGGAAGACGACTTGAAACGAGTAACTAACCCAGGCGAAAACAACCGCCAAGATCACAGCAATCTCCACGATGTGACGAATGGCCATGATGATGCGCACTGCACTTCACTGACTTCGAGGAAGAACTAAAAAGAGACAACATGGTGAGGTTTCGGTCTCAATTGCACTGATCTGGCTCCGAAGCCTCAAATTTGTCCTGGTGGACTGCCGGATACCTAAGGGGGGACCTCAGTGTATCCCACGGATAGGTCCTGGGGTCTATTTGTTACCGGTTCCCGGAATGATTTTAAGTTCTCCACTATCG
>NC_049997.1:3427953-3457699 GCF_000003815.2 Branchiostoma floridae | reverse complement strand
CTTGCTGTCTTCTTGCCCCCCCCCCCCGGTTAGAACTTAAATGGCTGGCGACATAGTGTGTCCATTTTGTAATTGGCGAAACCTGTTCCTCTGTCTTTTTTTTTCAGGTCTGTTTTTTTCGGATTGGTCCAAGAAGAAAAAATGTTTCGCACCCGTATGATGTACTGGTCCCTACACCTAACTGTTGGTATACCATATGTGTGTTTAGTCCTATGTTCAACCTTCCTGAGCCACTTTGATTTCATACTGAAGGCAACTTTTTTTTTTCAGGCCAAACTTTTTTTTATTCGCTCGCTCGCATCAGTTTTTGAGTTCCCAGAGGATGTCATCCATATAATCAAATCAACATGGCCTAACATGTAATTGTAAAATAGTACCTAAATAATAGAGGGAAATTGTCGCAGACAACTATACAATGAGCAAATAGGGCGAGGGCATGTCAGGATGTCAAAAAGATTGAGTTTGGATTTTATCTGTATCACATTTCATGTTTCACATTTCCCTAACATTTCAATTTGTCCTTTTCACATATTTTTCATGTATAACCTTTAAAACTTACAACTCTAATTGGTCCCATTTTTGTACCCACTTTCTCACTCTTTGAGTTTTGTCGGAATCCGGAACACAACGATAGCTCTATTAGTGTGACCCATATAGAAATCATGAAGCCTAATTCTTCCAATTTCAACATAAAATGTACCTCAGAATAGCCACCTTTGGTTTGGAACACGGATTGATAAAAAAGCGAGTTTTATGGAAAGTAGTCAAAATTCAGCATTGTTTTGAGAGTTTTTGCCTTCGTTCGGGATCCGTATCAAAATATACAAATATACGTTCGGGAAGCGAATATATGTCCTACTAACAGGGTCGTTATTCGACTTATGGAATGCCCTTTTGCTGGAGGGAACCACGTAGCAAGGTGTCACGAGGTGACCACATGATCACCCCTGTCGTCGGGACGTGTCACCCTGTTGTTGGGTCTCCAAGCAGATCTTGCGTGGCATAAGATCGTATCATAAGCTGGGGAAGGAGTTTAGCCGGCGAAGGAGTAAATTGGCCATGCGAAGATCTGCCGCAGAACGGAAAAACTCCAAGGCATTGGGAGGGGCGATCTTTCGTTCTGCGGCAGATCTTCAAGTGGCCAATTTACTCCTCTGCCGGCTAAGCTCCTTGCCCAGCTTATGATACTATCTAGATCTTATGCCACGCAAGATCTGCTTGGAGATTATAGACGGGTCGAGTAAGAAACATGTGGCCAAATTCACATAAATGTCACATTCATATTTACGCCCCTGCCAGTGTTACATCATACTCTGTGTGTTCAGCCATTTGTTCAATCTTCCTGACCGCTTAGATGTCATAATTTAAAGATTTTAGCCAAATCTCTTTTTCTTTCTCGTGCCCACACAAGTTTTGGGGTTCCAAGAGGGCGTAATCAAATCAACATGGCGTAAGTTTCTACACTGTATGTGTATTGCTAAATTATTCAACCTATTTATTCATCAACCCCCGGCGTCGAGTAGAGCTTATAAGTATTCTCCACAGTAAATCCTACCCTGTCTATCCTCGCAACAACAACAACAACTACTACTACTATTACTACTACTACATATAAATGAAAACCTACTTCAGTTCTAACTTGTTCGAGGCGATCGTCAGGTGTCGACACTCAGGGTGGACCTCAGGATGTTTCTGAAGCGTCCTTGTTCTTAATCTGGTTTCGGAGAAAGGGGTCGGAAAATAAGGCGGTCCTTCCAGTCAGCCCCCTGAACTACATACGGGTCCATTAGCTCTAGGGCCTTCATGTGCATCACAATATGGTTCAATTTTGGGGGTTAACCAGTATTTAAAATCTCTCAAACAACACTCCCTTATTACATAGGCTTTGCAACAGTAACTACATAAAACAATAGCTTGTTACGCACTCCACATGACTGACTAGTTTCAAGCAAAACAATTTATTGAAGACATTTTTGGGAACCATTGGGCTGTTAAAATCAGATACGCGCCTAGCCCACAACAAGCACAACAGGACAGACTACTACAGACCAATCAGCAGCAGCTACCTAGAAGGACCGATTAATGTGGGAACTAGAGCGTCGCATCCTTCTGCCCCGCCCTAATGACAGATGCAGCCAGTGACATAAACATTTACTTTTCATCCTTCTTTCCTTCATTTCATTGCCTGTTAATTCTATTTATGCTGCCCTCATTTGTCATTCGGGTCGATCCCAGTAACTGTAAGGAGGGTCTGCATGCTCTTTTACGTAAGGCGTAGGCAGCCTATTTTATTTCCTGTAATTCGTAGGGAAAACCATCTTATCTACGTAAATCGTAGCGAGGCGACGAAATTTAGCGTAACTGCCTTCCTTGATTTAGCGTAATACGTAGGGGGTTCTCCTGAATTCAGCGTAAATCGTAGTCAGGACGTCGACCCCCCATGCGGACCCTCTGTAAGTAGAGAAGACTCAGGCATGTATTCGCTAGTTGGATCTTACTTTTTGGGGTATATGAAAGAAGTTGATAATTTTACAGCCAATGGTTTTGCCATGTCTCTACATACCAATACGTTCCCTAACATTGAAACAGAGTAACACAAGTCCCACGGTGTCGTCTGTCTCGTGATCATCTTCTTGAAAGAGAACACCAACACAAAGTGTCTTTGGTTTGTGAGTCTTTTATAATATCTCCCAACATCAGATCCAAAAGCTGACACGTTAACGTTGTCCTACACTTACCAAAGCTACATTTACCAGTTAGGATAACCAAGAACTAAGTTATTGAGATCAATCATCACAGAATAATCGCACTGTGATTTTACAAAACAGCATGAGCCATGTACCATTGTCTCCCATCGACGTCGTCGCTGTATCAACAACTTGTATCTCTGATTTGAGAGAGAGAAAAAAATCACATCAATTTCATGCATCCCGTGAAAACAAGAATATTTACTTGCACACGACCGAACAAATGTTTCGCCATCACTGTCTGCAGATATAAGGTAAATTCTGGACTTAATAAAGTGAGAAAGTTCAGTCAATTCATGCATCGAACCTTCCTCTAGAATAAAGCCCAGAAATGAATCCCAACACTCTTCATGCCACTTTACTTTTAATTTTTATTTATCACATCACTACTAGTTCCTGGGTTAGGGTTACTTATTTGTGGACCGACAGACTGTCCCTACGGCTACTACAAGCTGAGACTGAGTAACCGTGAGTGAGTGAGTGAGTGCATGAATGAGTTTCTGGGATCAACCAGCTCAGCAGTCAAATATAAATGTTTCTGTCTCTGGCTGATTTTTTTACAAGCTTTATTAAATTCCTCCATAATCAGCCCTTCTAGAATCCAGATACAGGTTGCCCGACTGCCTTCTTCGGTTACTCGTGTCATGACCTTACTAACTAGTGAACATTTGGCAAATGTTGATTGGTTAACGTTGCTCCACTACTTGTCTGTTCTTTTGTATTTTTTTCTGGGGTAGGCGCGTGGCTACCCTGCCCAAACGTATGAAGCAGACCCGTCCCACCATCAAACTCTTCTGCATTCAAATTGCACAGTGTCGTCCTGCCTTATTATAACTGCTCAATCAGACTCTAGGTCTGTCCGCCCTATCCTGGTCTATTGCTGCCAAATCTTTACCCTGTTCTTGCTGCCCTGTATGTGATCATTTAGGTCTGAGATAAACCATCTGTATATTGATACCAGATTCACTTATAGATTTTAGAAATAAGGACAAAACGACAGCAAAAGAAATCGCAAACATTTTATTTTCCATTGATATACGACCATAATCTAAAGGTTCAGATATTGTTCTGAGCCGAATGTTGTAATTCACTGACATAAAATCATCGTTGCCATTTTCTACTATACTTGAAATGGGAGTACAATGATTCCTTCACCAACCTGTGAAATTTTCTGTTTCCTTAAAAAAACAACTAGAGTACGTCTATTTCCTACATCTCCAAATTTGATGGTCCCATGTTTAATCGTGATATTTATGACCATAACTTAAAACTATAATGGCTGTCACTTTCACGATTGGATTCGTAATGGAAGAAAATTTATGTAATCATTGATCGTTCTTTTTTGGCTATTTTTGATCGTTCATTTTTTATTCTTTTCTATTTTTGTTGGTCTGACTGATGTTAACTTTGTCTAACACAATAGATCCACTAAAAGACAAGTAACTTACAAGAAATATTCCTCTGTCATCTCGCTATCCTAAAACACCAGAACCCACAACCCAACTGAATACACGCTTCTCTACTCTTCTACTAGCTTCTGGGATGAAACAGCTCGGCAGTCGAGGCAGCTACCGGCCGGAGGAAGTCCTCTGACATCCCGTATTCCTAAGAAATAGCTGAAATCAAATTAAAAGGAAAAAAAATGTATTAAAGGACTTGGTGTTTTGCAAAACGTTTGCCGGCATGCCGACTACAAAATATATGCACAATGCTAAATATTCCAAATGTGTAGCATCTTTGAAATTGAAGAGACATCTGTTGATTTACAAGTACAAAGACGTAAATGGTTGTGCTTCTACTTTGAGGTAGAGTATGTATGAACTGCTGGGAAAGTATACCAACAATGTTAACGTTAGGAGATATAATTCAAGAAAAAAATGCATGAATACATGACAGTGTACACATTCGCAGCCTTTGTGCTTGTACTAATTAAACTTTATGGCTTATTCTAGTAGTCAATATGGTTTTGTTTCCTAAATGTATACATTCCATTGTAAACTGCTTGCATGAGACTTACGTTAATTGGAAAAACACTTAGCAAACAAAACACCTATTTTACAAACTGAACTAGTGAAGAAGGTAGTAGAAATGGCGCCGTCCAATGTAAAAGGTCTAATAACAATGAAAAATCTGTCGTACCTTGAATTCTATTCGATTATCTTAGCCACAGCCCCGGCACCGACAGTCCGTCCCCCCTCACGGATGGCGAACCTCAGGCCTTCATCCATGGCGATGGGAGCGATCAGCTCTACTGTTATAGAGACGTTATCTCCTGGCATCACCATTTCCTGGGGGAAAGTAGGCAGATAAAATCATCATCCACCAACTCCAAATCCTCGCAAACTGCGATGCTAAACAGGGTGACATACCGCCACTGTATGGACGCAATTTGCAGTGTTTCTGTATCTACCGGACCGAAAATCGTGTGGCCGTGACCGTGTTGAACAGGTGACCGCTATAAACTATTTCTTAATGCTTAAGTGAATGGGAAATATCCAGGCCAGGGATCGACAAAAAGTGCCCGCAATGGCCATGTGGTCGCTATGCAAATTAAGGTGGCCGCAAATACAGGTTTGGCTGTACTTGCACTTACCACATCATCGGGAAGCTGGATGGCTCCTGTGACGTCTGTTGTCCGGAAATAGAACTGAGGTCGATAGCCATTGAAAATCGGTTCATGACGTCCGCCTTCCTCTTTAGCCAGGATGTACACCTGTATCGTGTACATGAAAAGCAACATAGATTTAGTACTTCTTTTGTCTTCTTTCGGTTGGAGGTGGGCACCGGTGCGGCAATGGGGGATTAAAAAAATTACTCAACGAATTGAGATAAAGAATTTTCTTACGTTTCTTGTACTTTGTTGTCTTCTAATTCATACATTTACGTATTTCACAATATCTAAATTATAAAAAAATCGGCGAAAACAACACAGTGGTGCCGCAGTGAACGAACCCCAAGCGCAGTGAGATACCACCTTGAGGTTTCGCCTTCAACTTGGTCAAGATTTTTCTACCAATATATCTTCTTCCCAACTTAATTATTTATTGAAACTGATTTAGCTTATATATAGCTTAGTTTTCTATTGTATGTCAGCAAAGTGGCCTTTGAGTACGACTTCACAAAATTAATGCGTTAGCAAGCAATATGATATCCAATATAACTTTTGAAGCCACACTGTCTACACTCACCTCAGCTTCAAATTTGTTATGAGGAGTGATGCTTCCAGGCTTGGCCAACACCTGACCACGTTCCACCTCATCCTTCTTCGTGCCCCTCAGCAGAACACCGACGTTATCACCAGCCCTGCCTTCATCCAACAGTTTCCGGAACATCTCAACACCTGCAGACAATAGATAAATTCACTTTCCCTTCTGCGCAAGAAGAAGATTTGTGTAGGTTCTGTGCAATTACGTGCCAATGAGGTGGCTTTGAGACATAGAAAGTAGGTGCAACAACATGGCAACAATCTCAATGTATCTGAACTCACTACAATATAGCTTTTCAAAGTTTCAGAACGATGGCGGAAAAGGCCTTTGAAATAAAGTAAGGGATAACGTAGGGGGTCCAGACTTAGGTCACTTCTTCCTGAGCACAATCTAACGCCTACAAATCTATAGCTTGTTCAGAGCACGAGAAAATATAACCTCCGTGAATAAAGAGATAAAAATGGCAAAGCATCACATTCTTCATTAGTCAGTTTTTAGCTTGACATAAAAAAAAAAACTATCTTTGCCAGTAACGGCAATTTTACCAACCTGTGCAAGTCGTACTAGTTGTCTCCCTTATCCCAACAATGGCCACTTCTTCCCCAACTTTGATGACCCCATGTTCGATCCGGCCTGTCACCACAGTGCCGCGACCTGTAAATCCAAATGTATTTGATCTACTGAACTCCATGAAGGTAGTCTCCAAGCAGACCCTACGGTGCCTTAGAAATAGTATCAAAGCTGGCAAGGCACCAGTGCCCGTTTGACTCCCTTAGCCGGCTATCTCCCTTTGGCCGGCTATACTCCTTTGCCAGCTTTGATACTATTTCTAAGGCACCATAGGGTCTGCTTGGAGACTACATGAAGGTAAACATGAAAAGCCTACAGGTTTTCTAATGTTTTTGGTCTACGTGATTGTCACCGGGGCAACGTTTCGTTTTTGGCAATACTTTGCAGCTTGTTTCACACAATGATCACCATTTGCACGTACCTGTAATGGAGAAGACATCCTCAATCGGCATAAGGAACGGTTGGTCCACCGCCCGCTCCGGTTCAGGTATGTATTTGTCAAGAGCCTCCGCCAGCTCCACGATCTTGGCCTCCCATTCTTTTTCACCCTGGAATACATGGATATAAGCTTATCGTTACAACAACAATGTGGTCTTTCAAGTCATCACTTAAATACTTACCAAGGGCACGAGCACAGAACATACGAACAAGTGTCAGATTTAGACTTTGGAGACACACGGAGAAACGGTAACTAACAAAGACGAGCGATGGAAATTGCAATGAAATTGATGGCAAGGAACAGGAAATGCTTCCAACATTTTTTTCATGTATAGGTTGACCAATATTTGAAAAAGATTGTTCTACATCCCTCTGTCAACAAAGACGGTCGAACTTGCATTGCCCCTAAAGCTTGTGGAATGGCCTTGTCAAGAAGTATTGAATTGCAAGCGATTGGCAAAGCCTTACAATTACCATTTCCACTTTCTAAGCAGAGCTCATCAGTTCAGTTCAGTTCATCCTCATCCGACATGAGTTTGTACCATTCTGCTGTGATGATTTGTAAGCAAGTTTTCTCCAGTTCATAATGAAGGTTGATGTACAGAATTCTTTTGTTATATTTCTGCTACGATTCAAGCTTGGTGTTTCCCAAGGAATGGTATCGATTTATTTAATTTTCCACCTCTAAATGAAGGAAAATTAGGAAAATCACGGCCACTGCTACAAGTGTAGCAATCAAAAGAAAACAATGAAAAAAAGAAGATCTCTGCTTCAAAAGCAACCATGTCCGCAGCTACGTGTACCTGATTTCACACCCAGGGACTGAAATGGTACACGAACCTAGGAACTTTTTGTTCCATTGTCTGACTTACATTCAGGGCTCCCAGGGCAGATCCCCTGACAATCGGGATGTCGTCCCCAGGAAACTCATAACTGCTGAGAAGCTTCCTGATTTCCAGCTCCACCAGGTCAAGTAGTTCCTCATCGTCCACTTGGTCCACTTTGTTCATGAACACCACGATTCGTGGAACACCCACCTGTATTTAATACAGTGAATAGAATATTTTAACATGAGAGTCCATCTGTGTTGGTTGAAGTCATTCTTGAACTAGTTTAACGGTAAAATCCAACATCTAACAGTAACAATTAAACTCGCCCAAATATTCGACTGAACAGCACCAGTCTTTGTCAAGGAATGAACAATCCACTGCTGCAACGTATGATCCACTGTTCACTGAATCACGTGTTCTATCTACATAATGTGACGTCACGGCAGCAGTGGATTGTTCATTCCTTGACAAAAGCTGCTTGAAAATGTGGGTGAGTCCCATTTTTGTGTTGGATATTACCAGTTCAAGAATAGGATTTTTGTTAATTGATTTATATTGACATTTGTAATGATTTCGATAACAACTGATAGCAGAATTTATAAAAGTCTGTTGCCAGGGCATGTTTCAACTCACTTGTCTGGCCAGTAGAATGTGTTCCCGGGTTTGCGGCATGGGTCCGTCCCCAGCGGATACAACCAGAACTGCCCCGTCCATCTGCGCTGCGCCGGTGATCATGTTCTGGACAAATGGAATACGGCTGGATATCAAACAATACTACACACTGCCAGAGTCCTTGGACATAATATCCTACTTGAAGAGCTTTAGTTTAAAAGCTGCTGTTCATGGCAGAAACACAAGGGCAGTACGATCATTGTGAAATGAAAGTTTAACGAAGACACTGGTATGTCTGTGAGCTCCTTTATTAGCTTCAACCATTTTGTGCCAAAAGACATTCAAACTATGATCGAAACATCCATAACTAATCTATAAGAATGACTGCAGTGCATTGTTGCAGACCTGTGGTATGATGTGTGCATGTGATCGTGACAAAGCTTTATTACCTTCACGTAGTCTGCGTGTCCTGGACAGTCCACGTGCGCGTAATGCCTTGTCGGAGTGTTGTATTCCACATGTGCAGTGTTGATGGTTATTCCTCGTTCTCTTTCCTCGGGAGCGTTGTCGATGGATGCAAAGTCTCTGGCCTCGCCCCCATACTTTTTAGCCACTAGACAAACATAAAAATGTACTGTGTATTAGATCACTATGTATTAGATTTTTTTTGCTTTATTTGTTTCTTTCTACTTCCCCTTTAGTTCCAGTAGAGATTGCCTAGTTCTCATTGTGACAGTGTGCACTATAAGGAGATTTACTCTTCCAAGTACGAATGCACAGAAAAATACACACAGCGGGTATTTGCCAACAGTGAATGCCCCTTCCTTATCTCATCAGTAGTTCATGTCTCGATCATGCTTTGCACATGTCGGGGCGTATTTTGTTTACGCCTTAGGGGCTTTCACCCTTGACAAGTACCTATAATGCCTTTCGCTCCGCATGCGTTTATAATGACAATGACAATAGAACGATAACAATTTAATAGAACGATTGTGTGATTGTGTAGCTACCGGGTTTGCACTGACGACGGTCAGTTGCCAAATGGGGAAATACATTAATACCAGGGCACTCAAAAGAAAAGAACGACGGCAAAGCACAATCTACAAACATGAATACCTCGTCGGGCAATCAATTAATAGTACTGCTATGATAACCAATTCAAATTCGATATGTTGGAGAAGAAAGCATCTATCACGTATTGTGGATATGGCAGCGGTTAGTGTGGTCTTTCCGTGGTCCACGTGGCCGATGGTTCCCACATTCACTATTGGCTTGGTGCGCTCAAACCTCTGCAAAGTGACATAAAAAGACAAACTTACAAGCTGAGGCTATGTTGGTTTGATTACATCCTCTGTAACACCCCCTCCCCCCCACAAACAGAAATTCGGCGAGCGTGCCAAGAAAAATGTTTGGCCAGAAAATTAGCCTTCATTACGATATCTTTAGTGGTCAGGAAGGTTGAATTACTGAACACACAGAGTATGCTGTGCCGAACAATTCTTTATATTTGTTCTTTCATTCATATCTTATTCATATCTTCTTTGACTTTATAGGGGCTGACTTTGGTATAAGTAGCCGGTTTGCGATACATTTGTCTATTTACGGCATACATTTCCTCATTTTGCAGCGTTTTTGTACGACTTACAGTATGGTCGTAATCTTCGAAACAGACGAAAATTGATGCCCATATGGATGACATCCATAAAATCAAACCAACATGGCTAGCTTGCGCAGAAAATGGCATGCATGGTTGGAATAACATTTTCTAAATCTTGAACATTGATCAAACGGACTTTTAAATGTTGCAATGATCCATCAATCATCAGTAAGTGTTAGTTGGCTATGTAGTCAGAGTTATGAAACAAAGCAAAACAGAAGAGTCTGTGACCTTTAAAAATGTAGGCGACCTACTTGTCCTGATGTTTTGACACAATGCTTCACAGACAGCTAGCTATTAAACAATAGATCTCGCGCGAAGAATTTGCCTCAGGGCGATCTCCCTGTTAACGCCTCAAGAACCCGTTAAGCTGACGGTCGGGATAATTTCTTTTTGTTCATAAGCCAAACAGGGAAACATGGCGGACAAAATAGAAACCCAGGTAAAAACGCACAAAAGACGTCAAAACAAGCTTGAGCCTATCCTCGGTTTGGAACAACCACATTGCTTGGAGAGGGACCTATAGATAATGTAATTTTAAGTTAAACTTCCATTATACAAAATGTATTGTGTAGATCACCCCTTAAGGAGAATCAAACTTTAGAGTGTTTGTTGGTTGACGAGAGGAGAAAAAACTGATTCCTACCTCAGCAGCTCCACTAAAATAGGCCATTCTAGACGAGTTGTTTTGTTGTGCTGTTGGAGTGATTGTACTTTAGACTGTTGGTACAGATCTACTATCAACGATACTTTGGGTACAGCTAAGAACCTGTTCTACCAGTGTTACCATCCTGACATGTGACTTATAATAAAATGCCGGCCAGTAACTCACCCCTACCCTATGAACTTAGCCTCCGTTGCAGTCTTCAAAGGGGTCTGGTTTTGATTTTAATTTCAGTGGGGGGATGCTTTCCTTGGCAAACTCCCTTTCTTGGCACAAGAGTACCTAGTCAAATCGCGAACTCTCCTCTAGAACCAATTGAACTTACTATAATATATGCCCTTTGATTTTACAAATTACAACACTTAGCATCATTATTAGCAATTCTGTACATAACTTAAAAATTAATGACAACACTGTTTAGCGTGGAAACAACACCAAGCAAAATTTCTGCCATACATGTTTATTAAGATAAAAATTTGGTAGTTGATTACATGGTGGTTTGATACACAGTCCACTGCTTCTTGATCAGACGAATTAGCCTGGGTACCGTCCAATCACCATTTGCACCGGTGCAAAGGCCTAGTGGGTAGAGTGTTCGCCTTGCATTCGGTAGGTCGTGAGTTCGATCCCCGGCCGAGTCATACCAAAGACTTTAAAAATGGTACATGCTTCTTTCTCTGCTTAGCACTCAGCATTCGGGAAAGAGTATGGAAGTTGAACACACACTACCAGTGGACTAGCCCCCTGCTGTAGTGATTGCGTTGTGTGGCCCAAGGGCTACTGAAACGGAGATGGGCACCGCCCTATGCGCCATCAGGCGCGGGAAGGAACTTTGACCATCCAATCAATTACTTACAGGGCTCCTTATACTCATTGCCCTCGGCAGCGAATATAAAATTATAAGGCCCATTGACAGTAATCAGATGGTACCCAGCCTACTGAAGAATGCTCTCTAAAAACCTATCTTAGACTTAGAAAATCTACATGATAGTGTAATTGTCTGTTGTAAACTAACTTTTGGGAAGTTCAGTTCATAACAATCAGTTTTGAGACAGCCTAGAGACAACTCTTTATCTCGATCATGTCTATCTTGTCCTTCTTTGACTTGGAGGTCAAGGGGCAGTAGGTACAAAAATGTAGGTTGATACATTTAGTTTTTTACATTGAAACTAAATGTACATACGTCAAAATGCTGAAATATGGAAATTTCTACATCAGATTCTACTATCCAGTTTGTCTTCACTGTTTGACATACAATAACTTGGAGAGTCCTGACAGAGAGGAGCAAGGGGCCAAGTCCCTGGCCTAAGGACTTAGGCAGGTATACAATATAGGTAAACACTGAATCTTCCTGTTATCATAACTTACAGTAACACAAATCCATAACAGTAGTAGTAGTAATAACTAGTAATACCCCCTCACATTTAGCGAAAATCGATCGGACGAGTCTGCGAGCTCTAAATTACGAGGCATAACCCTGATGCCGACGAAGAAATGGCAGAGTTCCCCCCTTCCGGTCAGGGTCATGCCTCGTAATTTAGAGCTCGCAGACTCGTCATCTGATTGATTTTTGCTACATGTGAGGGGGGTATAATGAAGTCTAACACAAAAGCTGTTTCCTTCGTCTGAAAAGTAAAGTGCACAGGACAAAATTCTAATCTACCAAATGTTCTGACTGTGTAAGTAATAATATGTACAAGACTTCTGAAGGAGAAATCTTCAGTGTTCAGTCCCTCTCCTAACACAAAAGCTATTTTCTCAATCTGTACGTAAAGTTTGCACAAGTTTTTCAGTGAGTGAGTCAAGCTTGCACAAGGCAAAATTGTAATCTACCAAATATTCTGACTTTGTAAGTATTTAGAAGCCTCTGCAAAAATCATCAGTGTTCAGTCGAAGGTCTCGTCCATGAGGTCCCAGAGGTAGTTTGCCACGAAGAACTGGGAGTTCTGCTTGGAGTTCAGCGAGAAGGGTTTCACGTCCGACTTACAGGTCACAACTGAGGGCAAAGGTTAAGGGTCATCCTGGCCATAGCACAATGAGCTACAAACTACAGTAGAAGCCGCTTAATTGCACGGCCTATTTGCCAGTGAATTTTGTGCAATTATACGGCTGGTGCAATAATGCGAAGTTATTTAGCAGGACCGCACCGGTTTGGGATTCCATGCAGTTAACAGAACTGTGCGTTAATCCGTTGTGCAATTAACTGGCTTCTACTGTATCTGGTTTATCATCTGTTAATTCCTCATTTACTTGTTCTTGTACAATGTAGATCTATATAATTACAATATGATGTTTGAAATATCAGCGCTTGATGTATGTCACTTTTACATTGCTGAAGTGTGTTTGCTGAATTATTTCAGCCAATGTCTACAAGAAAGAAAAAAAGTAAAGACCCTGATTTTCTAGGACTAATAGTAATACTAATGAGATTAACAATTTCCTCCCCTAGGCTTCAGTGCAACTATGAAGGTGACAGCATAAACTCTTTACAAACGTTTACCATTGAAATTAAAAAGGATACATCCCTTGATCTCATCAGGACCACAGCTGAAGTCCCATTTCAGCTTGGTCACATTTGTGTACAGCGTAGCAAGATACCTGGGAAAATCAAACCAAGAAGATAAGTCATAATTTTATCACTGTCATAATATTTGGAAGACAGCTAAGGTTTTAAACAGTACAATACAGAATAGACCCTTTCACTCTGTTGTATGTGTACCTATGTGTAAATGTACACTGTACAGACAATGTGATTTTGTGTCATTGTATATGCGTGTGTGTGTGCATGCTATGTGTATGTTTCTGTGTGTGTGTGTATCTGTGTGTGAGTTTGTGTGTATGACAGTGTGTGAGTCTGTCAGTGTCTGTGCACATCTGTGCAAACTTGACCTTCATCTTTCCAACACCTAATCCTGTACCCAAACAGCAAATTTAAATCCATACAGAAATCACACAGAGACACAAATTGTCATGCAGACAGAAAACACAATGTAAATACCTCCATTTGCATGAAGGTAAGAAAAAGCCCATCTCACCTGACATCAGGGAGAGCCTCTGTTGTGTTCTGTGTGACACTCTCCTTCTGCTTGCCTACTGCCTCCTTTTCTTCCTTCAGTTTTTCTAACTTTCCCATCAGGGATGTGGGAGTGAGTTAAGGCAAATACAGTAGTATCTGTACATGTACTTGTACATTATTCCACATCATAAGTCATGATAAATTCTGGAACTACTACATAGTACATAGGGCAACTTTGAAACTGATGATAAGGCAGCAAAACCTCCGTCGACAGAGTATTGTGATCGGTAGATGTGATGAGTGTTCACATCTGTATCTCTATGTTCCGTTTGCTGCATTCATATGTAGTTTGGCATGTCGTCTGCGACAACTGTTCTCAAACCAAACTGGCAGACTGCCGTTTCTTTTGTTTAATTTGATGAATAAATTTGTTGATAGAATTTTCCATGGGTTGGCATGATATAGAAACACAGGGTATTCCTTATCACATTTGTCCCATGTGTCACATTTGTCCCAAAAGCCTTCTGGTCTTAGGGTGATCCCACCTACAGTCAGGCTGTTGTATTCTAATATATTAATTTCTTTATTTCTTTATTTCTTTATTTGAATTTACCACATGCAAAAACAAGTGGAAGGGAGGACAAAACAGGTGTATCAACACCTTTACAAGTTGTCCTCCCAAACCTGAAATGATAATAGAAAACAATACGAAACCAAAATCAAACAATAAACATTAGACATCAAAAGTCAGTAGACATGAATATACAATTCGGTGACAATTATACACAGAATTGATTATATACAAAATTATCAAATATCATTAATGACACTTCTGGGTTGACCTTAAAAGGATATTGAACACCCTGTTCAGTCTGCTGTCTCTGCTTCTCAGCCTGGCACTTCTCAGCCTCCAGCTCTGCTTCCTTCTGTTGGATTCCTCCCTCTGATTGGCTGATGCTCTTCACATTCTGCTCTTCATCCTCATTCATAGCCAATAACGCTTCACAAAACAGAAGACATGTCGTGGTTGGGTAGTTTTTTTTGGGTCTTTCCACTAATTTCATATATTAAGTCTTAAGATATCTTATATTTGTACATTTTGTATCATAATATATCTATACATGTTCTTAAGAATACAAAATGCACAGGTATACTATAAGATAGACTTTTGTGCATTTGCAAATACAGTACAGTCAAACCTGTCTATAGCGGCCACTCAAGGGACTGGAGAAATATGGCCACTATAGACAGGTGGCCACTATAGAGAAATTGTTGATCAATTGACCATGAGCATTAGCTACACATGATTTCAGTTCCCACTAATCTTTCTCACCAGGTAACATTGTCTTGATCGGTAAATTCACCGACAAAGACTTGCACTTAAATGCTCAAGGCATGCATACCTTCTGCTACCGCCAAAATGACCCTGTCAGGAACTCCAAATCTTTGCAAACTACAATTTTAAACTCGGTGCAAGGTGACATAAGGCTGCAATAGGCAGTGTTTCTGTATCAACGGGACCGGAAATCGTGTGGCCGTGGCCACGTTGGACAGGTGGCCACTAAGCCTATTTCTTAATCATTACGAATCCAAGGGACCGACAAAATTTGACCACCCTGGCCAGGTACTAGTAGCTGCTATATATGCGAAGGTGGCCGCTAATACAGGTTTGACTGTATATGACATCTTCCTGGTTACATTAGGCTTAGCATAGGTTTAGAACCATAATGATTCTTCTTTGCTTACACTCACTATATGCTAATCCATCATCACCAACTAGAACATGTACAGGGATCATACAAATGTACTAGCTAGTACAATGTACTAGTACTAGTACATCAATAGCATTCAAAGTTTTTTGGCAAGATTTTTGGCAATTCAAAACATGTATTAGTGTATATGTATAGGTAAGCAAAACAAATCCTACATCTACAAATTCCAATCAATTGTTCACTGTTGATAAGTGATTTTAGTTTCTATACCTTGTATGGTTTTCTTCACATCCTCCTCCTGTTTCTCCCTCAGCTGGTTGGTTTTGGCCCACACCTCGGTGACGCGCTCCAGTTCCTCAGCCTGTTCCCCGGCAGCGAGCATCGTGATCATCTCGCTCACGATGTCCATCTTTTCCTGCAGGATGTTCTCCTTCATCATGGCACCTTCAGTCATGTCTACTGCAGTAAGAAACTGCCAAAGATAAAAAAAACAAAAAAACAACAATGTATCATAAGTGGTAAAGGTAGTCGCATAGTATACCCCTCAGGCCTCAAAAAGGCTATACTACTATTACTAGCAAGGATCGAAATACTTTTTTTTTGCTTCATGCAAAATTGCAAGTTGGCAAAAATTTTACGTGCAATTTGAAAAATTTACATGCAAAATACAACTAGTCTATACTGTAATGTTCTAGCCAGCATCCATCATTCCGTCCTTTGGTGGAATTTTGCTGCTCAGGATAGATAAGAATTTTGCCCATTCTGTCACTTTTGGCGGACAGAATCGAAAATGAAATTTTCAAAATATAGACAGAACTTGAAACTTTGGAAAGATATCCACACAATCAGCATGTACGTTTGCAGCAAAGCAAATTTGAGTATTTATAACAACTACTGATGACCGGTGATGATCCCCGTCAGCGAACAAAGGCACCGTGTTCTCGGTATTTTTAACATAGGCCAGGTATTTTCAACATGCAAGATTGCAAGTTCAGAATATTTTTACTTGCAAATCTCAAAAATTATGTGCAAATTGCAAGTTAAGTATGTGTATTTCTAACCCTGACTAGTAGCCTTTTAAAGGCCTAATATATATAGTGTAAGGTGCATACCGGTAGTGGGCATTGTGTCAAGGGCACTATCACTATCAGTCAGGTCTACTTCAGTAAGAAACTGCCAAAGATTCATCATGTTAGGAGAATAAATGATATATTGTAGAGGGGTTGTGTCCACTAATGATTGTAACTGTAAGGATTTAGGTACGAGGAAAATGGTAGGTGCTAATAAGGTAGTAATGACAATTTGAGGTTATTTCGATATAACATAATCATGATAATGAAATTCTACTTGTAATTGAAATTGAGTTAGCAAGGTATGTAGAAAACAAGTGGAGCTGTCAATTTGATGCTGTGATAATTGATTTTAAGAATACTAACGTAGTGTTAGTACTACTACATGTAGATTTACTTTATTGGGTTTCTGCAACTTAATTTACAAAAACTTGCACTGCATGATCGACACGCCGGGTGGCAGTAGTGCCATGTTTGTCAACCAACTCCTGCAAAATCACAGCCTTTTCAAACGCTAAATCTTTTGGTTACATGTAATGATACCCTGTTCATACATACAGAAATTTTGACAAGATTAGGAGATCAACGAGCAACGTTATTCTTCTCGAAATTTAGAAGATGTCACTTGTCAGCAAAGCGGTTACGTATGTTTCGGTATGGCAGACGACAGAAAACTCCCCAAAATCTTTGGTCAGTGGCAAATAGCCACATAAAGAGTGGCACAAGTTGCTCATAAAAACACTCGTTGGATCTCTTGTGTGTTAATTTGTTAGATACAAGAACATTTGAGGAGAAAAATGCAGAGAAATTTGGACAACATTTCAAACCTACCGCCAAATCCAGTCGTTAGGGTGTCCTGTAGCTCAACACTGGTAGACCGCTGATTGGTTAAAAGAAAATGTGAGGCTGTACTTTAGAGAAAATGAGCCAATAAACGAGACGTATTTGAATGACGTACGGGAAAGTCAGTCAGATCGCAGGCAACCGTGAACATTACAATTTTCTTTTATCTATTTTAACTAAGCTAATATTTGTTACTGTAAACAGTATTAATAGATTAACATATCTAGTTATAGAAATATTTTAACATATTACGGATATAATGGCTTTTTATAAATGACAAGGGCTACACTTAGCAATCATTTATTTTTTTCGTTTTACTGCGGTCTGATGACCTCTTCTAAAAGGTCACCGTCGCCGGCGCGGAAAGTGTGTGTTGTGAAATTTTGTGTGCAGGAATGCGGAGGTTTCCCCAGTTTTATCAACTTTCTGAACCTCTTTGAACCAGGAACCAGCGATCGACCAAAGGAAGGAGGATATCTTACTTGCCAGAAGGCGACGATTGAGTTGCTGATCGTCCCTGTACGGCGAAAAGCCGGTAAGTTCCGACAAGTCCCAAGACACCACGTCTACTTCCTTGGTGTCTTGGTTGGTGATAGGTGGTTCTGGCGCGGGATGCCAAGAAGTTAAATATTCACCCTTCTGGGACATTTTTGAGTGGTTTTAATTAAGAAGGTACCATAACTGTCAACCTTCCTGTTAGTTTGACAGCCAATTATTAGTAAACGATAAACAAACTAAAAAGACACAAATTTTGAAGTTGCTGTAAGGAATACGTGCGAATCTCCAAGTCGAAAATTATGAATGGGCACAAATCTACAGTGGTGACTAGAACTAAAATGCTTTGTTCGGGAAGCGTAGTGGATTCTTACGCAGGCTGCTAGGTGTGGTCCATTCAAGATGGTTTCTTTGCATATTTTTGTGAAGATTTATGTTAAGCTTCCCACCGGTATCGACAAGGACAACACCCAGATGTCGTTTTCAATACTGTAATTTGTAGATCTGACACACCCAAGTCTCAACTGTCTCTTCCAAGTTTCCATACCAAAAAACACCCGAAGAAAATTCCTTCATATTTAATCGAAAAAGGAACAGAGCAACTGGACAAGAGGCAGTGGATTTCATAATTATGTTTAATGTCCTGACAATTATTGCCAGTAGTTTTCAAAGTTCAAGACTTTTTTCTTTCTTTCTTTCTTTGATTTTGTACGCGATCATCATGTTAATCATTATGGCACGGCCCTTATTTTTAATCCTGTCTAAAGGAGGTCCCTAACCGCAGTTTTTTACTCGTCTTCACCTGAGTTAAGCGAGGAATGTCCTCTTAAGTGCCTTTCCCAAGCAAATCGGATCCATATTAAGCATACTATTAGTTAGAAACTTTCAATCAAACTCGATTTATAGTTATACGTTGAGGCTGCTTAAGCAACAACCAAAGTCTCCTGTCATTCCATGTCAGCATCGATAAAAGGGAATGACTTATATATGTTTGTTGTGCTGTAGTCTGCAGTATGACAGTCCCATATGAATAATCCATCAGGTTATTCTGTTACCAATTTATTAAGCGTATTCATTGATAAATTGTTTTCCATGATTGGTTGTCATCGATCTCCATTTGATTTAGAGTCTAATCCGAATTATTGAAATGTACGTTGACCCAAATATTGTTGTTAAGATCATTGAATTAATGTCTTTGGAGACAGCCTTTGTTCAGAGCTTGTTTCTTAATCTTCGTTTTGTATCGAGCTGTCCTCCAAGCAACAGACTAATTCAGCTTGCATGTTAAAAGACCAAATGTTCATTTTCTTGGTTACTGAAAGCACCATAAGCCACCTATACAATGTAGGTCTTCCCAAGAGTTTGAGTATGGCTGTCTAAAAGTAAAACTAAAACTTTTAGTAAAAGGAAATGAGTCGCTGTGCCATTGTCATATACAGGCTTTCTGGTTCCAAAATATCACTCCAGTACCAAAACCTTTTTGTCAAATGTATGATTATGAACCTTTTCTAGAAAATATTGTAACATAGTGTCATTAGAGCTTGTTGTTGGACATTTTCCAAGGTCCAAGGATGCTTCAGATGTACACAGTAGCTTAATTAGACAACTGGACATGTTTGCCAAATTGTTGATGGTTTGTTTGCCCCCAGGGGTATGTCCTGTTTGAACTGTCATGTTGGCAGTTATGTCTGCCTGATGTGTACTTTACACTACAATTTGGCCATGACTTTATACTTACTGCTTTTTTACTGCCACTCATTAGATTTTGCTCAGAAAAATATAGATGTACATGTACACTTATGCTATATTATAGACTAGTAATAGTTTGACATCACATTTTAATCTTGTCAATCAACATTTCATTCAACCAAATTTTTGGTTCATTCAACAACCTTAAGTATGTTTCAATATCTTCCTTACAATTGGACAAAATTGCCTCATGTTGAAGGGACATCTGACTGTTCTTTAATGGTGGATAATGATTATGACTATGTTATGCTGTATTTACATGCACACAAACTTCAGGTCATTTCTTCAGGGCAGAGTATTCACCTTGGGTTTGGCACTGGTGGTTGTGAGTTTGATCACCGGCCAAGTTATACTAAAAAGACTATTTTAGAGTGTCACAGTATGGCTTCTTTGCTCTGAGCACTTCAGTAGTTGGGAAAGAGCATATACAGTTGACTACATACCACTCCGTCCTGTTCTAGATGTTTAGCCTCCGCCAGACTGTTAAACAAAGGTAAAGAGGGTAGTATAATACGGCAAAAACAAATTAGGACATTGGCCAGGCGAGTTAATGTTGGTAAGGTCAATGTTACCTCTGTAAGGTCGGCCAACTCCTCTGGTAGCAAAACTCCTCTGGAAAATTATTCTCCCCATAACATTAACAGCCAGCGGAGTCAGTCTGGTAGAGACTACTGTAAATTCCTGGGAGATCCCTGGTAGTGATTGTACAAACTTTGTGTGGCCCAAGGCTACAAATATGGAGATTGGCACCGCCCTATGCACCACCTGGTGCAGAAGAACTTAAACCTCAGTCAGCTACAAATTTACTTGTCTCAAGCATTGACTAGTAGCAAATGGTTCTGGCCTGGTGCCATATATTGCAGGACTATCCAATATTTCATGTAGGCCAGGTAATTGAAAGAAGTTACATCCATGCTACTAGTACATGAATACAGGAGGGACTGAGTCCTTGGCTCTGATTTCCCCGGAGTAATAGACTAAATGGAGGCATTAGTAACATTAAATGGAGTGCTGACAGTTCGTCAGCCTTTATAAATGGGGGTACATGTACTTGTTGTAAATTGTTTTGTACGTTGTAAAGGGGGGCGTTGATTCTCTCTCTACTTGATGCTAATTTACCTCAGTCCTTGAGGAGTGCTCAATTATGTTTTTGGTAGCGTTCATGTATGTCTGCGTGTCTGTCAACACGATATATACTCCTTAAGGGCTGGATTGAATTCGTCTTGATATTCGGTTCATGTGGATAGGTCTCGATAAGACCTACAGACAGTCCTGCATATTCAAAATTCTAACTGATTGGATTTTGGGCTCGTTTTAATTTCATCAGCACCAAGGGAGATTTGATTTGAAACCCTCACAATTTTGCATCATTTGAAATAAGAGAGTAGAGCCAGTCTGACTCATTCTCAGAAAGGCACCAGGGCTTCTCTAATGATTGCTCTTGACACAATTTAATATTTCTTTCTTGGTTGCAGAAATGTGATGCACTGATACTAGAATTTACTGTAAACTGTTGTAATTTAGAGCCCTACATTTTATTTTCTAAAATTGCATTTCTCATTTTGCTTTCCTATTCCATCAAACACATACCCCTCAAAACATGACGAGGACTTGTTCCTTTCATTTGATTGATGATTTTAGCTTTCACCGAAACAGCACTGAAATGCAAATAGAGAAACATCGTTTGGGGAAAGGCTAGGAGACTGGACCTTTGGTTGAGAAGAACTAGTAAACTTCAAGTATCAGCACCTTTTTATCTTCCCAGCAGTGAGTCGATAAGAATACGTGTGCGTAAGCCAAGTCCAATTCTGAAAACCAATTACTGGTTGACAGGAAAGGTTGTGTTTTTGCTCAAAGATTGAACCTCAAAAACCAATTTCCTGGTTCCAGCATGATTCTGAAAGTCGATTACTACCTACAGAGCTGAGTCCTCCCACTGTAAGTAATAAGACATGTCTGGTGTGATGGAGTGCCAAGTCAGTAAAAAGGGGAGCAGTCAAAGGGTCTTTATAGTCAGGAGCTAAATTTTGGCAGAAGATCTGACGAAAGTAAATAAGAGGGGGCAGGGAAGAGAGGGAGATCATAGACTGATAGAGGAATTGAAAGAGAAGGGGAATAGATCCAGAGAGAGTTACTAGTAGTAGAGGGATTTCCCTTCTTATGTAGACTTACAGAGATCCTAGTTTGTATCAAAAGGAAAAACAGAAGTGCTTGTACAAAATGCTACAATTATATGTTGTGATGTATCATGGGCATATCCCGGACATCTATTGATCTTACAATGTTGCAAATGTGTACAAATGTGTGTATACATAACTATGTTTTTAATATCTTCTTTGGGTATGCATCAATAAAATGTAGCTTTATACTATATGGCTTTATCTCAATGAGAAATATCGATTGAGAAAAAATAACTGTTATCTCCGTAAACATTGCACATACTGCTCTGAGACCATGCTGGCTTTAGAAAATAGCCAAACTAAATCTATACATGTAGCATCTCCTCATGTACAAAATTAAGCTGGTGTGTTACGCCGAATGGCGGTTATACCGGCTATACAGATACAGATACAGATAGTATAGTATTTAGAATGATAGAAACACACATATGTAGTCAGACAAACCTAGTAAAGAATAGTACATGTATTTCTAAACAGTGTGATGACAAAAAATTCACATTCACAACCATATGTTTCTGAAGAGCCAACCTGATAAAACTATTCAAGGAGTGTGATGGTGTGTTTGGTACTGTATTCATTTAGCCCACTGGTGCCTATTGTAATCCTGCGCATGAGGTAAAAGATAAAACCAGTCCGTCACCTTTCAAATGTAGGTTGGGCTCAGACACATGCAATATACATCAGCACACGTCTCACAATAACGGTATGTCACACCTTTATAATTGTAGTCATCAGTAGTATGTTACTTGTTCATGTAAGGGTTATAACGTTATCACCAGTGGTCTTGATATGTGTCAAAAGTATGTACAGCGTACAGGGCTCGAAATAATGGGTGCATGTGCACCCAGGTGCACCCAAAATTAGAGCTGTGCACCCAATTATTTTCTGTGGGTGCACAGGGTGCACCCAAATATTTTCTTAGTTTTATGTATGAAAAGATATCAATTTTGAAAGTATACTAGTATACATCATATTCTTGACATCTAAGTGTTAAAAAGATGATAAAAATGTCTGTCATGGTCTTGTTTAAGAATTTGATAGCTTGTAACTAAGTTTTATTATTAGGTTATTACTTAAAATTAAGTGGTGCACCCAAAAAATTTTTGGTGCACCCAATTTTTTAAGCTGGGTGCACCAATGCACCTAATCCCAAAAATGAATTTCGAGCCCTGGCGTACAAACTACAAGATTATGTACTTCAATAAGGCAGTATGAATGGTCGTTCTCTTGTTGAATGAGAATAATGACGTTATATTTATCTCAGCCTACATAACATCCATGATGAGGCTATTTTTCAAGAGAGAACATTATATTTGGTGATTGCGTGTGCTAGAATTGTAATCCTATTGTTTGTTTGAGAATAGTCACTGTCACCAGGTATAACTCCTTTGCATTCATAGTATACGTAATGGTGGAACTCAGCACTTTTGCATCCATAGAATGATAGATAAAGAAAACAGTTTCCCCAGTTTTTCTATATCTTTACATATCAATTTTTGTCTGTCCCTGGGGACGGAATGGGGAAAACTTTTTTCAGTCCCCAGCTGCAAAATTCCTTCAAAGGACTGAAGGACAGGTGCTGGCTACAACCCTGCTGTGTACGACATCATTAGTCAGTGTCAGAAGCGGCTTAATTTCATACAGTCAAACCTGTCTTAAAGTCTACTGCAATGACTATTCAGGGGAATTGACAAAAATGGCTAATTTCAGTCATCATTTCATACAGGTAGTAGACACTGTCTGAGCGAGACCAGGGCTTGAAATATGCACCCAGTTGCACCCAAAATTGGAGCTGTGCACCCAATTATTTTCTGTGGGTGCACAGGGTGCACCCAAATATTTTCTTACATCTATGTATGTAAAGATATCAAAGTATACTAGACTAAGTATACATCATATTATTGACATCTAAGAGTTAGAAAGGTAATATAAATGTCTGTCATGGTACTTGTTTAAGAATTTGATAGCTTGTAATTAAGTTTTATTATTAGGTTATTAGTTAAATTTAAGTGGTGCACCCAAAAATTTTTTGGTGCACCCAAATTTTTAAGCTGCCAGTGCACCAATGCACCTAATCCCAAAAATGAATTTCGAGCCCTGGCGTACAAACTACAAGATTATGTACTTCAATAAGGCAGTATGAATGGTCGTTCTCTTGTTGAATGAGAATAATGACGTTATATTTATCTCAGCCTACATAACATCCATGATGAGGCTATTTTTCAAGAGAGAACATTATATTTGGTGATTGCGTGTGCTAGAATTGTAATCCTATTGTTTGTTTGAGAATAGTCACTGTCACCAGGTATAACTCCTTTGCATTCATAGTATACGTAATGGTGGAACTCAGCACTTTTGCATCCATAGAATGATAGATAAAGAAAACAGTTTCCCCACGATCTCTTCAGTGTCACTGAAGAAAGATAGTGGATGTTTTCTGGAATGTCTGACCGTGTCCAAAATCATATCAAGTTGACTAACTGCTTGTTTGATGTCTAATTAACCTTCATCCACCTTAGCATGTTTCTGAATAATAATTATTGTGAAATAATGAGTATTGTCTGGTTTAGTTGCTTGTTAGGAAATGCTGAAAACCGGATTTAGTTATGGAAAAGTCTAAACCAGTCACACAATAGTGTTTTGAGGTTGTTAAGTTATCCATTAATACATAGCCTTTTGGTGACACCTAAGGATATTAGTTACTGTGGAATGTGGATTGAAAGGCAAACAGTACAGACTACTTTGATTATACTACTCTTGCATTTAATCAATGTAGTTTGTAAATTACTTTGCCAGGACACCAACAAAATTCTAACTTTCCACAGCAGAAGGTAAACTCAGTAACCTGCAGATGTGATTTTATTTCCTGAGCCAAAGTTTTAGGGATTTCTACATTCAGTATCAGGTCGAAATCTTACATGGGCCATGCCATCCCCTTCAATACTAGTACATTTTTTAATCTTGGTAAGGATATAGAGAAAAAATTGTCCTGACCACCCCATGAACTTGAAATGGAATAACCCTATGATGTCACTTTCGGTCAATGTTGTAGCCATGTGCAAAGTCTGGAGGTCAGACATGTTTATATTTCCTCTATTATATACATCCTTAGAACGGTAAATTTGCACTGGTGTTTTTTATTTCTTTTTCTATCACTCGCTAAGTTTGATACGATTTATATTTTACTTGGTTGTTAAGCTGTAATTTTGTAAACCATTTATTGCAATTTTAGTTTGATGAAAGATGGAGGTATAGTTTTTGGCAAATGTCTTTGTATGTCTGTGTTTCCGGATACATTGATTGTGTATTTGTGGAAGGCATAATTCTAATTCATAAAGCACTGTTGTACAGTTAAAATGTCCAATTTTGGTTTATAAAAGACTACATTTATGGTGGTATTTGTACTAGCAGTGTAGTATATTATGATACATGTAACTATCATCAATGAAGATATATATATATGATATATCACGGACTTGTATGTTTGATATAACAGTTTGTGAGCAAAGATGCCTCGTGCTTTGATGCGAGCAGACACAGTACTAGTACTAGTAGTAGTTATGATAACTATCATAATGATGAATATTAATATGACATTACAAATTTGTATGTTTGATACCACAGTTTCTGTGAGTGAAGATGCCTCGTGCGTTGATGCGAGCAGACATGGTACTACATGTAGTAGTTATGATAATTGTTTGTTTGACACAACAGTTTGTGAGTGAAGATGCCTCGTGTGTTGATGCGAGCAGACATGGTACTAGTAGTTATGATAATTGTTTGTTTGATACCACAGTTTGTGAGTGAAGATGCCTCGTGCGTTGATGCGAGCAGACACGGTACTACATGTAGTAGTTATGATAATTGTTTGTTTGACACAACAGTGTGTGAGTGAAGATGCCTCGTGCGTTGATGCGAGCAGACATGGTACTAGTAGTTATGATAATTGTTTGTTTGACACAACAGTTTGTGAGCGAAGATGCCTCGTGCGTTGATGCGAGCAGACACGGTACTAGTAGTTATGATAATTGTTTGTTTGACACAACAGTGTGTGAGTGAAGATGCCTCGTGCGTTGATGCGAGCAGACACGGTACTAGTAGTTATGATAATTGTTTGTTTGACACAATAGTTTGTGAGTGAAGATGCCTCGTGCGTTGATGCGAGCAGACACGGTACTAGTAGTTATGATAATTGTTTGTTTGACACAACAGTTTGTGAGCGAAGATGCCTCGTGCGTTGATGCGAGCAGACACGGTACTAGTAGTTATGATAATTGTTTGTTTGACACCACAGTTTGTGAGTGAAGATGCCTCGTGCGTTGATGCGAGCAGACACGATCAGCGCCGATCCAGAGGAAGACTTTGACGTGCTAGACTTCCCTGATCATGATGTGGACTCACCGCTGCCGACCCCCGACCCAACATCAAGTAAGCAAGAAACATACTTATTTCACACAATGTCCTTTGCAAAAAAGAAATATGCACACCTACTAGTAGTTCAAGAGAAGACTTCTTAAAATATCTTACTCTCCAAGCAGTCCAAGCTGAGGTTGGTGGGGAAAATCGTGACATTTTCCTTAGTTACAGTCAAACCTGTCCTGAGCAACCACTCAAGGAACCGAGCAAAAATGGTTGCTGAGGACAGGTGGTTGCTCCCGACAAGTTGGTCGGTTGGCGACCAAAAATGATAAATGATACGGTTTACATGATATACACCTTTCAGTTTGTTCTCAGGAAACATATCTACAAGAGATGCACAGTTTTTAATCTCCATGCTGTTATGTAAATAAATTTCAAGAAACCATAATTGTTTAACAATCAGAGGTGAGTTTGTCTAACAATCAAACATGGTTTGTTTTGTAGTTGTCTGTTTCCTTGAACAGCCCAAACATGTGCTTTCAATTTCTCTACCAGTATGTCAAAATTCTCACTGATAATCATTTTTGCACAGTGCACATTGTCAATATGCTTGACTGATATTCCCTTACAGAAAGAAAAGAAGTCTCTAAGTCCAGGGTAACTGTGCCTACATAATTCTTCAAATAAAATGGCTGCTAGCTGCTGTCAGTCAATTTTGGTTGGTTGGGGCAGGTTGAATGCCCCTTATGGACTGTAAAAAAGTAGTTGCCGGTTGGGGAAGACAGGTGGTTGCTTAGGAGGGGGTCTTAACTATGTAAAAATGGACGGGACTGTTTCAATGTGTCCTCTGATGGCAGGTGGTTTACTGCGCCAGGTGGTTGCTCGGACAGGTTTCACTGTATATGCCCAAGGAGCTTTTATCAGGCTCCTTGATATGCCATATATTTTATGACCAGCCTTTCCACCAAGTGTAAGGTTGGTCACAAAAAATGCGGCATTTTAGGATTAAAGGTCACGATTTTCCCACCAACCTCTGTTTGGAGAGTACAATATCTAATGTCTTTAGGTAACTACGATGTAATGGTTGAACTCTTTAAATTCGTCTACTACTAGTACACATTTTAAGAAGAGGGAAAAAGCATGTAAAATAGAGATACATGTATAAGTAGGTCATAGCATAGCTTACCTACTACATGTATATCATTCTTTTTGTAATATATGCAGCGTACTGCATAGTCCCGATGGGATAATCATATGAATATGCAATAAACTTCATTGTCATTGTCATTATACATGTACTTTATATTTCATATATTTTGTCTGGTGTTCGATAAACTGCATCACACTTGAGTTCAAACTCATAAGAGTCTTATTTGCAGTGGTTTCAGGAAGCTTAGTGATTTACGGTTTAAGTCAGACTGGAAAGCATTTAAATGTAGGTCAATCAATATGACTGGACATGAGGCACAGTATATAAGCCCATAATGCAAGTTCACCTTTTTCTGCGGGGTAACCCACAATGTATAATATCCGTTGTTTCTAAAAAATAGGGTATGTAGACGATTCAAATCGGAGGACAGTGGTTTCAATCTATTAAAAAGAATATGGCAGTTTCAAACCAAACCATTCATCGAATTTCTATCCTTGAATATACTGTTTTCAAATACAATAGTAATAGGTTACCAGCGAATAAAGGTAAACTAACGTTAGCAAGTGCCATCCCCACTTTAGGGTAGACATGTCATATATGCTATAATACTATACATTGTGTTTCCCCAAGCTGCCTCTATTTTTGAGCATTAACTTGTGTGTGTATTTTTTAATGTGTTATTGAGTATGTTTGTGTGACTGTTCCTCATCTGTCTGTTAGATGTACATGATCCACTAAATCCCATTATGGCTTAATTAATTATGGTCAACTATACGCTTCGTGTTTCTAATTGATTTAATCTGTTAATTGCTTTTTATTTACCCTTGTCCTTTTGCCATTGACCAACAGCCTTGGAGGTCTCAAGCTTGAGTATTGTCCAAGTCTGTTGGCATAATGCCAACCTCATAACATTTCTTCTTGCTATTTCAACTCCATTAGTATTGACCAGCCATAAGGTTATCAGTCATCAACTCTCTCTCATGCTTTTGTTGTTAATGCTGAAGTTCTTGATTATAAATGATTGTATAAAGTCAAAACTGCCCATTACAACTGACCACTCAGGTGACCAACAATAATGATATAATGATATGTGGACAGGTTGTCATGATGATAGAATGCTTAACTTTCAGTGCAAAAATTACCAAAAATTGTCACTTTGGCCATGTGGTCCTTATGTACAGGTTTGACTGTATACTGCATTCCAATGCACATTGTACAAATACCAGCTGTTGTATACCTACATAATATATACATGTGTACATTGTTACAGTATCTGATGCCTACTTAATGCACATGCTTGTTTAATATCTGTCCACTGAATTATGTCTTAACTAACTTGCGCTCTCTCCTACATTGTTATATTTAAGTACATGTACCTACTGAAGTGAGGAGGAAGAAACAAGAAGGTACTCTATACCTGCATGACAGTGATCGTGATGTGTTAAAATGATGTGTCTCTGTGTGCATGTTTTTGTAAAGGGAAGGGCAATGAAATACAATTCATTTTTGAACTCCAAATCCAGTTTGTAAAATGGTAAACATTTTTGCAAGGCTTCAAATTTGCAACATGGAGCAAATGAAGTGTTTGCAGCAGTTTTATATTCTATGAGGTAGGCAGGCTAAAGCTAAAGCAGAACAAAAATGTTTGCAGCAGTTTTAAGTTTGCTGCAAAAACTGCAAACACTTCCACTTTTATTTACTGTTACTAGTTCCTTATTTACATCATGTACCATTTTTAGCCCTATTGGGGCTGATTTTGACCCAATGACATTACAAGACTTAGAACAGATCTGCACGGCCAGCTTACGAAAATTTGTGTTACATATTTTTATCCCAGTTGGGCCAAAACCCTGACCTGAAAAAGAGAATGACCGGCATGGAAAAGTAAATTCTGAATGATTTGGGTTTCACTGGTCAAAAACTGCATTTTCTTGCTGCCCCCTTTAAGGCCTCTGTAACATCAGTAGCTAGCAAACGATAATGAAACTGCATGGCTGAAAGTTATTTCCTAGTGATTCAGGTGACCACTAAACGTACCTTTTACATGTAGCAGTCTGGTAAAGAGAGATTGACTCCACTTTTTTTAATATCTAGGTTGGACGAGATTGAAAATTGATGTCCTAGTTATAGATTGGGCTCTCAGACTCAGACCAATCTGACATTCAATTTTCAATTTCTACATACATTTCTTGTGTGCTTAATATTCAAACTGGGTCAGCGCTACATGTACATGTATGTAAATGTAGTATGCATGTAGGTAATATGTTTTGTTTCACACCATTTTATACTTTGGAAATTTTTCATTCATATAATGAAATCTAACTTTTACTGTTTCGGGTAATCTGCCAGACAGAAATTTCGGAATTATTTTAGCACTGCCTTATGGAAAACAACAAGGAAAGACTTGGCTGCTTTGTGCATACTACACATGTAGTAGTCTTCACTAGG
>NC_049997.1:3412554-3427853 GCF_000003815.2 Branchiostoma floridae | reverse complement strand
ACATCGAAATTTGGAGGTCGTTCTCTACCTTTAATAAACAGTCATTGTTCGAAGAAAATTGATAGTAACTTAAACATACGTGACTGATGAACCTCTTCAACGATGATTGAGTTACATGATGTCTGCTAGAAGGGTAGCATTTTCCCCTTGCACAGGCAAATATTACTCTTTGATGACATATCTACCCTTACATTACAAATTATTCTGACTATAGCTAACTACCTGTTGTTGTTACGGTAGGGTTTGCTTTGTGCAAAGGAAAGATGCTAATTTTTGCTACAATTCTCGCCCTAGATACGAGTCCCTTCAGGGTACCATTCTCCAGTATCCACAAAGAGCCGGTTCCCTTCAACCACCCCAAACGTGCGGGGTTCATCCCAGGGGAACCCATTGATGTGAAGATCATAGATGTGGAGAGGAGCTACAGGAGAAAACCTCTCAACCCTAACCTGTGAGTATGGGGAGGGAGGGAGAGAGAGAGAGAGAGAGAGGGGGAGAGAGAGAGAGAGAGAGGGGAGGGAGGGAGGAAGTGAGTCAGTAGGTGAGTGAGTGCAGGCTTCATACAGGGGAACCCATTGATGTGAAGATCATAGTTTGTCCAATGGAGAGGAGCTACAGGAGGAAACCGCTCAACTCTCCCTCATTCACTTACTCATTCTGTTGGACTCAATCAATCAATCAATGACCATGTGTGAGTGAGTGAGTGAGTGAGTGAGTGAGTCAGTGAGTGAGTGAGTGAGTCAGGGAGGGAGGGAAAGTTGAGTGAGTGAGTGAGTGAGTGAGTGAGTGAAAGTTGAGTGAGTGAGTGAGTGAGTGAGCAAGCAAATGAATTGTTTCATTTATCTCAAACTTACAACACTGCAAAAACATCCTAAGCCACCCCACCCCCACATCCGACACACACACACAAATAGGCCCCACAAGTTAAGGAAATCAATCTAACAAGATTACAACCAAGCTCAGTATGGACCTTAAACGAAATTACACAGTTAATGCATATCTCACTCTGTATATGTAAACTTTGTAACATGCCCGATTTTACAACGTGCTCAGGAATGATACATGTACACCATTGAAATGAAACCAACCAGATGAAACCATTCCCAGACACACACCATATATTTGCAGGTGCAGTTACTGTATATCATTCTGTATTCTTTACATTAGCTGAGAGACCTAGCTAAGGAATGGATCATGAACTTGCCCTTCAGAATTCACCCTGATGTATTATTCTATCTGACTCTGAGCTGCCGAGATTTCTGATCAAAGGCAGGGGTTCACCACATGTCACATATCATCCTGGGATCGAATAAACCTCAGTAGACATGCATAAACCATGTAATTTCACTAAAGCCTACGGTGTGCTGTACTTGGTTGTGACTTGTAATAATCTTGTTCTGTGACCTTGAACTCAGCGCTGCCAAGGGGAACGTTGATCAAACAGAGGGGGCCCGAAAGACCCCTTGCTGTAATGAAACATTTACTCTACTAGGGTGGGAACTCCCATCGCAGAAATGAGTCACTTACTAAATTTTTAATGACCTAGATGTGTGTATCTTAGTTAATGGAAATGATCTGAATTTTGGTGATAATCTTTATGAAATTTGCCACAAATCTGACTATTCTTATAGTGATAGTTTGAAAGGCATTTGATGCAAGCAGAACGAAAGCTAGTGTTTTATAGCAATTCTCATTTTTGGAGATTTTATAAATTTTCTTGATGAACAGCCTGAAATGAATACCTCTTTCATTGGCCTCATTCAATCCAATCCTGCCCTCATCGATTGAGCAAAAGGAGGAAAAGTATCGTAATTGGTTTTCTTGCCATATGGCCCTGTGTGCATATAATTCATATAGATACATAGGTATGAGATGTGCTTGCATTACACAGTGCATATTTTCTTGACATAAAAGTTGAAAATTGTGCTACAAGACAACCGAGTCTAGTGAGGTGATGAAATCATTCTTGACGGTTTTCAATTTCATCCTCCTCATTGATTTAATTTCAGAGCTCATTTGTGTCACCAAATTAAAAGTCATGCCTTCAGTCGCGGCACACATGAAAGGACTGAATTGATTGACAATTCATCAGGCTTTTCAGAGTTAATGAAATGTGAATGAAATTTTGCAGTGCACCAGGGTTGTAACCAGCACCTGTCCTTCAGTCCTTTGAAGGAATTTTGCAGCTGGGGACTGAAAAAAGTTTTCCCCATTCCGTCCCCTGGGACAGACAAAATTGATATGTAAAGATATTAAAAAAACTGAAACCCATATGTTCTTCTTCACCAAAACAGATGCCATTGAACAGCTTAGTCTACAAGCAAAATTTTCACCTCAAAATGCAGGAAATAGTGTTTCAGAGGGTCTTGATTTACAAATTTTCTGGGACACAGACCTCTAGAAATGACGGGTAATGTCTCGCCATGCCTTCGGTGCTCGATAGGATTCCCATTCAAAATCAAGGGGACTGAAAATGATTTCAGGCTGGATACAACCCTGCAGTGCACTCAAAATACATCATCGAGATTAGCATGTCATTGAAGTCATTGAAAATTCTGAGGATACATACATTGTTGTACTAGTTGTAGGATTTAGCACTCTAATATGATTTCTCTGTGAAAGTGACACAGTTAAGTCTTCTGGACACATCATGCTTCAAGAAAGGGTTATGAGCAAGTACATGTACTTAACTCATAAGTCTATTGCAAAATCACATGTGTCCGGACATATTGACATGGCTAAAAAGCGCTGTGGGCCTTATTATTGATTAGTATTAAGTTATGATTTTTGAATACCTAGATTTAACTTTCCACTAGTATCAAGATCAAGTCTAGACTTGAAATGTAAACTGGGTCAATCAATGATTCAGCAAAGCTGTCAACCAGCCAGACCATCTCATACAAGAAATAGGTCATGGAGTGATTTGTAATACATGGTAATATGGTTCAATAATATTTTTGCACACAATATCCCATTGACATTGTGAAACCTCTTTGAAATATTCTGTTTGATGTGATGAGATTACAAAATATTTTCTGGATCAGCCAATTACATCAGTTAGAATTCTGGTAGAAAAAAATTGAGAAGTTTGTATATGGATCAAACATTAATTTGTTCTGAGATTTAAAACCAAAATCTTGTAAACTGGGAAAATGTCTGGAAAAGTGCCAGGTTAGGGTTTGTGGAGTGAATACAACCATAGTCAAGTTTTCCTCCAAATCCCTCTGCATTTATGATGATTGCTTGTTACACGTATACAACATGTTACAACATGTGATAACCAGGAAAATGAATTGTTGTGGCCCAAAATGGTTTTGACATGCTCCTTAGGTTAATGAAGACTGTCAGGGGGATTTAGTGAATAAGTTAATTCATCACCCTTGTACATTATCTAATCCTGTAGGAGTGAGCACTGTAATATCATTTCTCTGTGAAGGTGACATGAGAAAATCTTTGCATGGGTGTACGCCCTTAATATTCTTTACTTACTGAGAAGTGCACATGGCACATAGGTGAAGAAAGGGATTTGAATTTGTCTCCAGGGCTCGAAATTCATTTTTGGGATTAGGTGCACTGGTGCACTGGCAGCTTAAAAATTTGGGTGCACCAAAAAATTTTTGGGTGCACCACTTAAATTTAACTAATAACCTAATAATAAAACTTAATTACAAGGTATCAAATTCTTAAACAAGCACTACCATGACAGACATTTACATTACCTTTCTAACACTTAGATGTCAAGAATATGATGTATACTTAGTCTAGTATACTTTGATATCTTTACATACATAGATGTAAGAAAATATTTGGGTGCACCCTGTGCACCCACAGAAAATAATTGGGTGCACAGCTCCAATTTTGGGTGCAACTGGGTGCACATGCACCCAGTATTTCGAGCCCTGGTCTCGCTCAGACAGCGTCTACTACCTGTATGAAATGATGACTGAAATTAGCCATTTTTTGTCAATTCCCCTGAATAGTCATTGCAATAGACTTTAAGACAGGTTTGACTGTATGAAATTAAGCCGCTTCTGACACTGACTAATGATGCAGGGCTCGAAATACTGGGTGCATGTGCACCCAGGTGACCCAAAATTGGAGATATGCACCCAATCTTTTTCTGTGGGTGCACAGGGTGCACCCAAATATTTTGGGTTTGTGTATGTAAAGATGTCAAGTATACATCATATTCTTGACATCTAAGTGTTAGAAAGATAATAAAAATGTCTGTCATGGTACTTGTTTAAGAATTTGATAGCTTGTAACTAAGTTTTATCACTAGGTTATTAGTTAAATTTTTATGGTGCACCCAAAAATCTTTTGGTGCACCCAATTTCTAAATCCGAAAAATGAATTTCGAGCCCTGTGATGTCATACACAGTCAAACCTGTCTAAAGATATCGACCACTCGAGGGTATGGACATTACTAGTTCCTGTAGACTGTAGACAGGTGGCCATGATAATGAAAATGCATAGAAATGTAATTATGATGTATTGACCTCCTTTGACATGTCTCCAGAACTCATTTTCTACTTAGAAGCTCACTAATGATATTTCTGTCAGTATGGTCTGAGTTCTTAAACAGTTGAAGGTAGTTTTTCCCAGCAAAACTGACCTCTCTCAGTGATCAATCTTACTTTAAGTAGTTACTGGAAGTAGGTTAGGTTAATGGCAAATCTCTAAAATTGTCCGGCTGCTTGGTGGACATTGCTTCAGACCGTCAGGGATAGTAATCTCCAAGCAGATCCTACAATGGCATAAGATAGTACCAAACTGGCCAAGGAATGTAGTCAGCCAAGAGGTGTACATTTGCCATGTAGCAAAACACACTCCTAAGCCGGCTTCAGTCCTCTGCCAGCTTTTGATACTATATTATGCTACCGTAGGATCTGCTTGGAGATTAAGGGATAGAGATTTGCAATGGTTTGCTAAGCTTGATGGGTGATTTTTTATGATTTGTGTTGACTTAGATCTTCACCTGCCCCTCAAAAAGTTTATGACCTGACCTATATAGAAGGTTTATGCCTTAATCTTTATGCAGTATAAGGGAGGCATTTATTCGTTCAAGACAATCTTTAGAAGGCCGCCATAACAATATTTTTTTATATTTGGCAGTGGTGTGGCACACGCTAAAATTATGAGAGTTGATGTAACATTGTATGCCAAACGAAGAAGTTACAAATATTATGAAAACAGAAGACACTCCTAATGGAAAGAAAACTGTCTTAGAAAATGTATGTGATGCATGGCAGGATTTAAGGCATGATTAGGAACGTGTCCAGGATGTTTATCGATCCCCCAGTTTGTGTATGTATGTGCACAGATGGCAGCAGAAGATTGGAGTACTGGTAGGTCTGCCCCAGCAATCAGACATAATGGTGACCACCCTATGTTCCAAAACCCTATGTTCCTAAATCTCTATGTAATGTTACTGTAAGTGTACCAATACACTAGCCACTGGCAACCGTTGGGAGCCGACCAAAGCGAGCCATGCAAGGCAGGGCTAGGCTGCTGACACGTGGTCATTAGGAAGTTGTGGTCATCTAACATGGTCGATGGCGGCGTCTAAAATTCTTAGATCATATAACGTTTTTACCTTCTTTAGGTGATTCTCCTTTTGTATGATTTGGGATGTTAACAGGGGGACGAGCTCCAATGCAAATGATGAGAGACGTGTCTTGCTTATATTGATCCCCCAGTTAGTATATGTATGAGCACAGATGGCAGCGGGAGATTGGACTAGATCTGCCCCAGCAAGCACATGGACCAGGGTCATCAAGTATGGGAATGATCATGGAAGATGCCATTTGTTTAAAAGCCTTGTTAACAATTTGGACAAAATAGTTGTAAATGAATTTAAAAGTTTTTGGGACTTAGATCTGCAGCATGGTACAAATCAAAAGTTGCATCTTTTAGTTCTTGCAATCATTTGAACGATTATAGTATTAGCACATTAGAAAATTTTATTACTGATTACAATGTATATTACAATGTAACGTATATTACAATATAACGCTAGTTCACCTTTATCCAATGAGTAACCTATATCCGTTGCTTTTAAAAACAGGGTATTTAGGCACATCAAATCGATGGGTGTTTTTTTAAACTGCAATATCCTGAAAATATTGCAATTTGAAACCAACGTCTGTCAACGTGATATCCCACAATATCATGTTTTTAAAAGCAAGGGATATAGGTTACCCAACAGATAAAGGTGAACTAGCATTATAATACAGTTTTAATATAATAAAGTTTTTTTTTTTTTTTCAAATTCAGAACTATAAAATACTTTACAATGTAGTTAGTTCCCTTTCCAGTCCCCTGAACACACTGCCTGCTTGACCTGTTTCTATTATAAATTAATTGCAGGTCACGCTAACGAGATTAGAATCCATGGGGCAGATGGAAAATTACCTTAACAGAACGTGAAAACTGCCTGCTTGGCTGAGAGTGCTTATCATAGTCCTTAGAGGGGAAGTGGTGCAGTCAGGTAGCAATTAGAGTTGGCTTTCATCTTGCTCGGAGGTCTATTTGGTTCTGAGAGTGTTTTGTGCCATTACTGCGGGTGATTGTGTTGGAACAAACTATTATGTATTCAGGTCTTTTTGAATGATAAACTCAAGGCCTATACTAGTACTGAGGCTACATGTAGTTCCTCTAGGTTGTTTGACTGTTACAGGTACTACTGCGACTACTTCACCGCGAACTTAAAACCACCACGAACATTTTTCTATTATGGTATTAAACTACAGTCTATGGTGTTACCGCGAAATTGAAACCACAGCAAAAAGTCATTTTTCCAGCTACCACGAAATTAAATCCCGGCGAACTTAAATGCATTTACAGTACCAAGCAGCAAACGTGCATGTGCAGGAAATGGCTGGCACCTCCCTGACTTATGCACAGTGGGTTATTTAGAACAATTAGAAATTACACAACCAAACAGGATAACTGGATGTTGTGCTAGTAAAGACAAAAAGTACCCTTTGCTCCTGGGTCACTAAAAGGTCTTACAGCACAATGTTAGAATTTAAGACATGTCCAGCCACTCAGTCTAAGGCTTTCAGCATATATTCAATGTATTCTTGTTCCTAAGATTTCCTCCTTCCTTCCTTTTCTGCAGCTACACCATCAACCTCCAACATGGGGAGCACAACTGGACCATCAAGCGCAGATATAAGCACTTCATACAGCTTCACGAGGCCATCTTGCTGTTCAAGGCATCACTGCATGTCCCTGTACCAACAGCAAGGTACTGCAAAGTTAAGGAGTTTCATTTGTCAATAATAAAGTATCGCAACAATAAAAGTTCATTTGCACAATTATTGTCCAGGGGCTATTTGTAGGTAAAGTGAAAGGGGACTCAAACAAATAGTGTATAACAATTATATAGAATGTTTCTACTCCAGTCTAAAGGCTTACTCTAAATTGTAACTTGTTGGGTTTGACATTTTTTTTCATGAGACAGAAGAGTAATGTTTTAACTCCTGACCATACTTTTCATAACTAGTAGATTATGATTCAACACCCATGTATGATGGTATAATGATAAATTATGAATACAGGTCTTTATGTTATGATCATGCTATAAGTTTTGACGTCCTGACAAATTTACATTCCCTTTTAACTGAGACTTATGGTGAAAAAAGAATACAAACTTTTTGTTGAAAAAAATACATAAGTTTACAAAATCATGTTGTTGTTTACAGACAAAGGGAGAAAAGAAAAAGTGTCAAGGGGCAGCCAAGGAAACTCCCGAAACTCCCCAAAACTCCGGATGCCCTCATCACTGGAGCTCGCCTCAACAGGAGGATGGTGGGTGCAGTTCAGTCAGAATCTGTTAGGGGGCGCTGTTGAGCTGTGACTTGCAGCTTTGACTTAGTCTTTGCAGTTTCAGTGGTAAAGATCAGCTACTTGATCCATCAAAAGAACCTTGTAGTGTTTTGTTTCGTAAGAAACTAAGATGTAACGCCAGTTCACCTTTATCCGTTGGGTAACCTATATCCGTTGTTTTCTTAAAACGTGTTATCTATCGACTGACGGTGTTTTCAAATTGAAATATCTAAATTTTCAAATTAGTTATTAGAGTAGCAAAAATATTGAAGTCCATTTGATATTGATTTCATAAATGTCTGTCTCTACAGACAACGGATATAGGTTACCCCGCGGATAAAGATTAACTAGCGTTACATTTGTACATTGCATGGTAACAATGGCAACATTTCTTGATATTATCTGTACCATGTTTTTACATCTTTCTCCATGCAGGAACAACTTGAAATCTATCTTCAGAGATTGGTCAACATTAGGACATTCAGGAACTTGGAGCCTACTGTAAGTTGACATTCAATCCTCAAAGTCAAAAAAACTTTCACTTATTTGTCACAAGATACATGTAACTCTATGTTAACTTATTCAAAAAAAAAAGATGAATAGATTTTACATTGTTACCAAACTTATTTTCAGATCTGATGATTAGAAACCAAGTAAACTATGAATTTTTCTTTGAAACACATAGAATGACACAAGAGCTACTGTACTACAGTTTACACTTTATTGTCATTATCTAACGTATTCATTTCCTGTATTGTATTTTTAGCTGAAGTTTCTTGAAGTCAGCCATTTGTCATTTGTGAAGAATCTTGGCAGTAAGGGAAAGTAGGTATTACTACACAGTTACCATCATTATGTGCACACAATTATGGTTATACATGTTAGTACAAATTTCAGGTGATTACAGTAATAATCATTGGTAGTGATGTTAGGTTACTAAACTTTCCTATCATTACATTTACATAGGTCTGACATGTAGCCCTTGCTTCAAGTTATTCACTTGTTACATGTTATTGCAAATTATTACATTACTAGCAAAGTTAACATTTAAAAAGTATACAATGTATGTGATATCTCGCAGTATGTTAAAGTACAAATGTCATTGTAAGTATCATGTGGTAACAAGAATTTTAACTCAGAAAACGGTTTCAAACACTAAAGACACTACACTGTCTTGTAAGCTTGAATGATTAGTTTAATTACTTAAGAAATACTAATGGCATTACTGTACTCTAATACAGTATTGTGCATGTATGTATTACTACTGTAACAATCTTATTTCCCCTTCACCAACAAGGTACAAAAATGCATTTCACCAGCATGTTTGCTATAAATATCATCATTGTGTTAAATTTTCTAGTAGACAAAGAAAACAGTTTCAGAACACCACAACTTTATTTGTTAGTCAATGCAGGTACAGTAATGTGTCTACAACATGTACATAATTGTACAAATGATAGTGCAGCTCTATTATAACATGGTACTGTATGCATGGCTAATCTTACATGTTTTGCCCCTAAACCAGGGAGGGAGTGATCAAGAAGTACCCAGGAGGCCACAAAACCTTCCACGGCTGTTGTAACCCGTGTGGCTTCTCCTTCGCCATGCTGGGCAGTCGCAACAAGAGGTAACGGAAAATGGAATGTCTAAGTTAACTGCATATTTTAAGACTACAAAAACAGGTTAATGTCTTGCAGTGTATAGTATATTGTACAGTTTTATTGTTCTTTGAATAGTGGCTGCCTTAAGATAGTATAGTTTATAATACCATGCTTCAGAGGCCAATCAAATCAGAGAATCCTGATTGGTGGAAACAGGGCTATCTTCAGTTTTTGTGTGTGTTTTTTTCTGTTCCTCTCATTGTTTTGGAGCCAATGTTGTTCAATTTCTTAACCATTTTGTGACCTTTGTGCTGCTTGGTGTCTTAGCTTAGCTTGAGGTTACTGCCCCTTATTTAACCCTGACCTCCCATTGGTTGCAGGTCTATTATATAGTAAGCAATTAGTATATGCCTTTTGGTAATTCCTTAAAGAAGCAAAAAGCAAACTTTCTCATATTACTTTGAGTCAATTTCCCAACTAGACAATCTACAGTATCTTGAATCTTCAGAAATTCAGTGACTTCTGTAACTTTAAACAATTCATCTTTGTTTGGCAAGTCTGTGAAAACAAAAACCCACTGTGACAGACATTTCGGCATGCCCAGTCAAAGGTGTGATGATCGCCCAAGGCTCATCACTTTCCCATAGATTGTTCACACCTGAACGGAAGGGGCTGATAGCAGGTTATGCCTCACACAAAGGGACAGCTCTGTTATATACGTAGTGAAAGGTGTTTTGTCATGTGTTCTTAATGAAGTCTGTGAAAGTACAGAAGTCACTGTTCACAGATACTTCAACCTGTGAAACACTCATGATCAGGAGGGTAGAAAATTTAAAAAGTCCCACCCAGGTAAAAAAGTTATCCTGGGTCTAAAACCTTTTAAATCTTTTAAAGCTGAATTGCTTCCATCTTTGCTTGTACATTAGCCCCTACCACTGCACAGCTGGCCAAATCCTTTTGTAGCCAAACCCTCTTGACAAATTCTCTGTGTATCCAGTGTAGTTAGTCTGGTTGAGACTACATTTGACTTGTGCCATGTAGCTCTGCTTTATTTTTCATATCCCTTGCTCTTCACCCACCCTGCCCTGCACAAAGTTTTCCAGACTATACCGTACTGCCCTGGGCTTTAGCAGCCACATGAGACACTGCCACCCACAAACAGTAACTGTCTCAGAGGTCTAACGATCTGACATAAATCCTTATTGCTCAGTCATGAGCAAATGCCGATGATGATCCAGCCCTGTACTAGAACTCCAACTTCAGTACTGTTTTTGTATTATTTTTTGGCAACATAGCTTTTTCATCCTTAATCAGTTGACACCTCATTTCCACTGTTCCCTGTTCCCGCCTGTGACTGTATATTTTCAATCCTTTTTAGTCTCACATTATCCAGCCCTGAACTATAGGATCCAACTTCAGTACTGTTTTTGTATGTTATTTTTTGGCAACATAGCTTTTTCATCCTTGATCAGCAATGGTTGACATCTCATTTCCACTGTTCCCAGTGTCCCCACCTCTGACTGTACATTTGCAATCCTTTTGATCATTTTGCCATTTTATCCTCCACAATAAGATTATAGTTGAG
Organism: Branchiostoma floridae; assembly: GCF_000003815.2. Taxonomy (NCBI): domain Eukaryota; kingdom Metazoa; phylum Chordata; class Leptocardii; order Amphioxiformes; family Branchiostomatidae; genus Branchiostoma; species Branchiostoma floridae. The sequence goes on along the minus strand of NC_049997.1, from coordinate 3,416,834 downwards.
TTGACCCGTTCCCTAGCAATGGTGCAATCTCACCCCCGTCTGATCCAGCCTCTCCTTTTATGTCATCTCTCAAAAGTTGCTGCTTTTCGTCTGTCAACGTTTCTTCTGACGAATTCGACTCTTCGCTTGGAGATGTTGACATATTGTCTTTATTTTCACCCAGGTCTAGCAGGTTTTGCTTCTCAATGTTTTGTGCTAGAGAATTCAAATTTGATTCTTCGCCAAGTGGTCCTTGTTTCACTTCTGATCCATCTTTGGGTCCTTCTTTTCCCAGCTCAGCAATGGGCTCTGTTTGTACTTCTCTGTCAACTTTTGGAGGATCCAATTTCTCCAGCATTTCTATTTGAGGGTCAAAAGTAGATCCTTTCTTTAGTAACTGCGACATCTCGTATGCACTCCCTCCCCGTTCCATGTCTACAATCGCATCTGGCTCTCTTTTATTCTCACGCTTCTCAATTTTATCTTGTAGGGAGTTCAAGTCACTCTCTTTGTCCAGCAATGACGATATTTCATCTTCATCATCACTTTCCTTCTCTAACTTGTCCTGAGCCTTCTCTCGGCGTTCCTTTGCTTTCTGACTGAGCTTCTTGAAGAGTTTCTTTGTGGGTAAACCATTTTGGGATACTTTGTTTAAGATGACGGAGCAAATGGCACAAACAATACCAGCACCTAGAGAACAGCCCACCCCTGTCGCTACCACTAGTGTTGTAGTGCTTGGTGTTGACGACTCCTGCTTTTCTACCGCTGACAGTAACGGTTCGTCCTCTTCTGTAACCATAGTAACTGTCGTAGGTCGCTGCGTGGAGTAGACCTTTGAAATTGAAGATGATAATGACTTTTTCTTTGTCACTGTGGTCTTGTGTGACAGCGATGTAAACGTTGTTCTTGGTTTGATAGTTGATGTAACTGCTGAATTTTGTGTGGACTGTTCTATAGCTGGTAAGGGTGACAGCTGTACTGGTGGTGGAACTGGTGGGTTCTGTGTAGAAGGGCTGTTTGATGCCTCGGATTTGAGTTGCGTTGTAAGAGACGTTGCTGGCTTTCCTGTGGACCTGCCATTTGAAGATGAAGATGATGAAGGTGTACTCTGTTTGGTGGTTGATAGCACTGTCGAAGCCTGTGTGGGATTTTTTGATGAGGAAGATACAGATTCTGATGATGGTACAGTTTCAGTTTGTTCAGTAGCGTTTGCTGCGGGGCTCTGTATGGGGGGCTCCTGTGACGATACAGGAGACAATGATCCTGTTTCCATACCATCGGTCAACATCTCAGCTGACTCATCCATGGGGGATATGGAGAAAGGTTTTTCTTGAGATGGAGAGACTGTAATTTCTGGGGCCTGTGAAGAGCTGTGCTCTGACTGAGAAGATGATGTGGGTGTTGGTTGTGATAGTGATGAGACCACATCCATTGGGTTCTCAGTCTGTTCCTCTTCTGGCAAAGATGTGACATCTTCTACAAGGTCATCCATTGGTGACGGAGAGATGTCTTCTACAAGGTTGTCCATTGGTGACGGAGAGATATCCTCTACAAGATCATCCATTGGTGAAGGAGAAACATCTTCTACAAGATCATCCATTGGTGACGGAGAAACGTCTTCTACAAGATCATCCATTGGTGAAGGAGAGATATCCTCTAAGAGATCATCCATGATTGGTGAAATTCCAGCATCTGGTTGTGTGGCCTCCATGTCAGGTATCTCAGAGTCTGTAGAGTTGACTGGGAACGTTGCTGTCGGTTTCAGTAGGGCCACGATGATGGCTAAGATGACTACGGGTTGAGTCATGATCCTTAATCTTTAGATGTTCCTAAGTCTGCAGAAATTGAAGGAATACATGTTGATTCAGAAGCTTTTTCTTGCACACAGAAGTTGTCAGCAGTTTAATATACAACAATGTCACATGTATACAGTACATATTTTGAATTCACAGTCATCCTTTTTTGAGTGAAAGCATAATTCTGTAAGTCAACAGTGTAAAATGCAGCTAGCCACGCTTAATGCCTGCAAACTTATATAAGTATTGATTTGCAAGCCTGTCCAAACCTTTGCAATAAACTGCATATTTGCCAGGTTCTTTTAGAGATCTCTAAAACAGACAGTTTTCCAAATTGGTTATTTACATGAATATAAACTACATTTTATACTTGTACTAGATAACTGTAAGCAAAGGTATATGTTTTGCTGGTGCACACTCTGGTATACCTCTCAGCTCTTATATCAACAAGTGTTGTGGATCTTATCAAATGACTTTAAGCTAAACGTGCGTTAAGCATGCCCTAGGCTCTCGTCACACACACACACAAACACGGGACTGATACTGGCCACTTAGCGTCCCTCTCAAGGACAAACTGAGGCTACCTAACAAGTAAACAGCTGTTTTACTCAGGGTTGAATAAGGTGAAATTTTGTCCCATTATCAAACATGGCACCTTGATGAAGAAATGTACAGAAAAGCGGTCTTTTTTGGCTGTCTTTGAGTCTTCATTTTTGCGGCATAACCATCTTTTTAATTACATGTAAACCTCAATCTTAAAAGCATTAATACACAATCACCAGTACAGAGGTGGTGCTAAGGTTCATACATAATTTGCTCATACCACTATTCACCTTTCATGAAAATTGTAGGAGGAAATTTTAATTTTTCAATCTGACTAAAAGCTCGTAATTGTACATTTACATTGTACACAATGCAGCAGGGTGGCCAACATTGTATATACCACGTGTTACATAGTACGTAATGTTACATGTTTGTGCACTCCAAAATTCCCCAGGCCAAAAACACAAGACTTGAGGATAATCCAAACCTCCTTTCCTAACATTTTCTAACAACCTACCTGGAAGGCTATTTGTTGTTAGATATCGTGATCAGGGACGTCAGCATTCCACCACTGTCAATGTCGACTCAGCCTGTACAAAAACGTGGGATGGATCGTTGAGGTTCTTCTGTTACAATGTGCCTCTGTGAGCACTGAACATTTCATCTGCTGACAAAAACTGGTTGTATCACTGTTGTGTTGATTGGTTTGCCCGAGGGTCTGTGTGTGTGGCGTAGGGTCACCTTAAAAGTGTGATCGTGTTTCACCCAAGCTGTCAGCTACTGTAATTCCTGATTTTTCAGTGTACTTTAAAAATTTATGTTCAGGGTTTTCACAGTAATGACTGTAACGTGAACTTATCATTACCGACAACAAGAAAATCGCCAACTTTTATACACACACCTGCCGCCACCGTGAACATTCAGTTCCGAGAAGAAGTTAAATTTTCTCAGATCGTGAAAGTTTGGTACCGTCAGAAGACAAAGTGAATTACAGTATAATTTTTAGTTTCTTGCCACCAACACACAACATTTTCTTAAAAGCACAGGAAACTTAGCAACACCTGCTTGGACATACACAATGTTACTTTTTAGCACCAATCTTGCCTCATTTACAATGTACAATGATCAAACAGCATTACATTTCAAGCTCCAATGAATCTTACATTTAGAAACAGTTCTAAGAAGTTCTCAGGTTAAATAGTCCCATAAAGTAGGTTAAATGTGTTATCATGGATTAGCCCCCAGGGTCCTACACAAGTTCCATTGAATAGTTTTGAATAATTGATGAGTAACTGAATAGGACTGGTCCTTGAAATTTAAACACCTTAACGGTGAAGTAGGTTGAAGATAGAGTTCTTTTCTCACCATCTATAAAGTATTTATCCTGCTGACATTTCAGTTATTGTGAATTTGCCTTTAAGCTCACAGTGATTTTGTTTGCAGTAAGGAAAAAATGGAGTATTTTCGGTTGTTTTAAGTTTGCGATACCACTATATACTATTAGAAAGTCCAGTGGGCTTGTACAATTTATCCTGGAACTTTCACTGTGAATACTACAAACATCAAACCAACGCAAAAATCCCTCAAATTACATGTACATTAGACTCTCCATCTGACTTACTCAGGGCTGTCTCCAGGACCTATCCCTCCCAAGGAAATTGGCTCGTTGGAATGGACAAAAATTTCACCCCATCCATCCTAAAAATCTGAACTTCATCAGTTCATGACATAAAATTGTTGAAAATGTGTTTTCATCAGCATAAAATGACAGGTTTAACAATGAAAGCAAATCAACAACATGGGCTCCCAAACAATGAGTGGGACGGAAAAAAACAAAAACTGCATGGAAACAGCCTTACCACAAGTTGCTTACCACAGTAACTGTAACCGTACTTCTTGCCTTTGACGTGATGAATAGACAAGGTTGAGTAACTTTGGTACACTGCCCTATATAAGGAACAT
>NC_049997.1:3405170-3411248 GCF_000003815.2 Branchiostoma floridae | reverse complement strand
GACGGCCCGTAAGCTGGAAGAGTGGAAGCGTGGGATAGAGCTGACGGTGAAGCGCTACGGGAGGGACTTCACCCGCTGGAACAGGTTCAACTCATTTGCACCAGTCAGGACGGACACACAGGCACAATGGTAAGAAATTATTCCACCCAGTTTTTCTGCTCTTTGGCAGTCCGGTCTCAGGAGACCATCTGTGCGCCTCTGGAAGGTTTCTGTTCTGTTGTGGCCCCTGATGTGGCCACTCCTTGATCTGGATACTCTGTTGCACTCTGTCATATGCTGTCCACTTTTTCTGCAGTCTATCATTAAAAAGTAATGTACATTATGACATACTCCAAGCGATCAGCCAAGCTGGTACATTGCTCGTATGAATCAATAAACAGTGACTTATAAGGCAACTATCAACAACTGTACAACAAGAAACCTTTTATGTTGGAACAAATTTCTAATTGTACAACAGACTATAAACAGATAGACACTTTTTGACGACGCCTCAGGGGAGTCGTCAAGTGGTATATATTGCATTCAGTCTGCAAAAATTCTAGGAATTGCACAGGTATTTCCACAGGAATGCAGTATGCTGGGTATGCAAGCCCTCCCCCCCAAAATCTGTTCCAGATGTATCTCTGGTATACAATGGTGGAATTTAGGTCACACTTGCTCCCTGGAGGAATTTGTCCTTTGAAACTAGACAGGGAACTCTGCACAATGGATCACGTTGTCTTGGTTGTTATGTTATGTTATGAAGGATACATTTTCTTTTCTAGAGCTTGTTCAAGCCATGGCCATAGGCCACAGGCAGACAGGAAATACTTCATCAGTGCTCAGCTGTAGGTTTAGGTCACTGGCAGACCATTGTGTTGTACCGGGGATAGTACATTTCTGCTGGCTGTAGGTTTATGTTACAGGTGGGCTAGTATATTGTGCCAAGGATAGTGCGACAGGGAAGTTCCAGTCTATTTCTGATTTGAGCTGTATTGTTGTATCCTCAATCGTCGTCATGGCAATAATACATTTTTATTGCCAGTCTTGTTGATCCTTGACTGACCTGATACCTCATTTCCAATGTGTTATCAGGTGGTCTACACATGTATGTTGTCTTTAAACTTGCAGTCTCGGTAGAATAGAGTTCATTCCAGGAAATGTATTTGATGGCTGCTAGGTCATCATTGCATCAGAATTTTATCCATTTCATACAATTATTTTTTTTTTACAAAAAATTTTGGAGACTAACTGTAGATGGAATACCATTCCTAGCCTGCTAAATAAATGTGGTAATTCCTGACTGATCGACTTGATGATCATGTGACTGTCATGTAACCGGCCATTTTTTCCATCCCTTTCCAGGTTTGTGGATGCAGCCTCGTACATGGCTGCTGTAGCTGAAGGCTTGGAGGCTGCAAAGGAGGAAATCTTCATCGCTGACTGGTGGTATGTTAACTTTTCTCTCCTCAAATCATTCATTTGAATTGTAGAAAATATTATACATTATGTCATGTAGTAGTATTTTGGTCCTTACATTCTTTATGTTCTGCTGCAGTATAAAACAGTGCAATAACAGTACGCAAGTTTTCACAAGAAAAGCCTGAGAACTGATTTTTCTTCATGGGACACGCCATTCCAACGGCATTTAACTTCATGTAGCTGTTAATCCTTTTGATTGTCAAACCTCTTTCCATACGGCACATGTATTGGACTCGTTTCTTTTGACCAAACCATCCTTACATTTATCACAAAACTAACCATTGTTGTGTAACCCTTTCTGTTTCTGAGTCCCCTTGAGTTTCTGTACTCCCAAACCCCTCTGTGTATAAGATATGATAGTTTTTTTGTAGTGGTGCAGAGAAAATCATGCATGATTCCATCTTTCCACATCTACAGATTCCCGACTCCTCCTATCCTCTGCATCTAGAACTGCAGGTAGCCATTTCTCCTAATCCTTCACCACTGTCCTCTGTCATATCCTCTGCATGCTTGTTTTTTCCAATCAAACTAGTGTTGATAAAGGCATTCCTCAACCGTTACTTTTCTTGTATAATTTTTAGATATCCCAGAAACATGTCATGGTTACACCTTATTCCATCTCATTTCTTTTTGCTTACTTTTTGCTTGGGTAGCTTTATTTGTATTCCTTTATCCTGTCTTGTCTTGTCTGTCTGACTGTGCTTTGTTTTGACTTTTTTGTCTGTACCTTGACCTGTATTTTACTCTAAGTTATCTTTACCATATAAGCATTGTATGAAATGGTGAAAAATCCTTTTATTTTCTCAAACTGTTATCTTTACAACTACCAGCTGTGACAGTTTTATGTCTGTTGATTGAAAGAGCTTAAGTCTTTGTATGTCTTTAAATTTTATGACTTTTGTGTCAATCCTAAGACGTGTACAGAATGAAGGGTTTTCAATGACTCACATATGGTTTTCTAAGCATGTAAGATGACATTTACCCATTACATGCAACTGGATAAGTTTGTAAGTTAGATAGATTTTAAAGTTTCCAGCTACTTGTCAGTGAGTAGCTGTTACCTTGTATTTCTTACTACCTTGATGTCTAACCTTTGTTAACATATTCAGACATGTGATTATGAAACTTCTGTGTTTCTTAGGTTCAGTCCAGAGATCTACCTCATTCGTCCTGTAGCCGCTGAAGGGGAAAAATGGAGGCTGGACCAAGTCCTGAAGAGAAAAGCGGTAGGTCAAAGGGCATGTAGGGTCGTAGGTCAATATACGGAAGAGTTGTAGTCAGAACTGAAATTGGCACAGACAGCAACAACTAGGCACAGTAGCTCAAAACCTGGAATAGTTGTTATAGTCAGTATTTCATTGCCATAGACAACAATGGGACTCAGTAAAACAACAATCAGGGACAATAGATAGTTATTCAGCACCAAGGGCAGACATGTTTAAAGTCAAAATATTTCAGAGTTTTGGTCAGTATTTACATGTATATCGCTATAGACAACATAAGGCAAGTAGAACGACAACCAGCGACAATTAAGAGTCATTCAGCACCAAGGACAGACATGTTTTGAGATCAAACAAATGGTAGTCAAAATTTGGAAGAGTTGTAGGTAGTATTTACATCACTTTAGATAACACATGGTCAGTAGAACAACAACCAGGGACAAGAAGTAGTCATTCAGCACCAAGAACAGACATGTTTTGAGACTGTCAGCTTCAGTTAATGTAAGTCAAATGGAAGCCAAAATATGTAAAGAGTTGTACCGGTAGCCAGTATTTGCTTTGCTACAGACAACATAGGGAAAGTAGAACCACAACCAGGCACAAGATAGTCATTCAGCACCAAGGACAGACACGGTTTGAAACTACAGCTGCTGTAGGTCAAGGAAAGTCAAAATATAGAAGAGTTGTGGGCAGTATTTACATTGCTATAGACAACACAGGGCAAGTAGAACAACAACTAGGGACAATAAATAGTCATTCAGCACCAAGGACAGGCATGTTTTGAAACCATGAGTTAGTTACTAGTACATGTATCTTGCTTGCAAAGCACTCATTGTGTTGACTCGTATAGCTTAAGAGTATCAACAGTGTCCAGTTTGATAAAACAATGACCCTGTAAAAAGAATGATGACACCCCCCCCCCCAACAATAGATTAAACAGTTTAAAGTTTCAATCTATATAGGAATTTCAGCTGTCAAAGGTAAACTTTTCACAAGGTGTACAATGTATATGATACTGCACTCATCTGACAACAGAATGTTTGTCACATAATCATTACATGTTGATCACATGTTCACTCCATGCTGTTGTGTTGCAGGAGGAGGGTGTGAATGTGTTTGTGCTGATGTACAAGGAGGTGGAGCTGGCCCTCGGCCTGAACAGCCTCTACAGCAAGACAACTCTGCTCAACCTGCATCCCAATGTCAAGGTAAGTTTCTCAATGTGTAGTATGCATAGTCTAGTAGTTGGCTGGAAAAATACTGTAGGGGTCCTTCCTGGTGTGAGTGGTTCAAAACCTACAGTCCTATGGCTGCACCAGGGGCAATTACAGTTGTATAGAGGTTGCTGAATGGCAGCCATTCCAGACCCTTGCAATTTAGCCCTGCCTGTTGCAATTCAGCCCCTGGCTGCAAGGAGAGAGTTTACTTCCAGCCTCTGGGCAAAGAGGTTGTGAGTTTGAAGTCCGTATGTTGTCGCTTGCACGCTACTGGAAAGGGTTGCAGACCTTAGAACGGGATGTTATGCTGTGGTCCACTGTTCATTATACTTGTTGAAAACAGCTAGGGGATTTCACCAGTATAATGAGCCTTTAAATGACATAATGTTTTCTCTGTCACAACCAGTGGAAGAGTAGCCCAACTGTTCATTGAGCTAAATTATTTTGTATTACTAAGTTACTTTTACTACTAAATTATTTCTTTGTGTCACAAGGACAGAAATGTTAAGTCCTGATGTGAGTGGATGTTGGATTTTTTTTTTCACTAGGTCCTTCGTCACCCAGACCATATGCCAGGTGGCATCTTCTTATGGGCCCATCATGAGAAAGTGGTGGTGGTGGACCAGTCCATTGCATTCCTAGGGGGTATTGACCTCTGCTACGGACGATGGGATGATTATCTGCACAGGTTGGATGATCTAGGATCAGCAAGACTCGAGGTTAGAGTTTATGGTATTTTTTTCAGAATGAGAGAAGTCAAAATGGCGAACAAAGACTGGGGGAAAAAGCTTAGCGTATTATTGTTTTACGTCATTGACAAAAAAGCAACATATTTTTGTCATAATTCCTGTGATATAGAGCAAAAGAGCAAACATTGAATGTATCTATCATGATGTTAAAATTTCTTTTTACTAAGTGCTAAGTATTTTATATACAATGTTACAGCAACAGTCAAAGAACACATCTTTGTCACAGAAACAAACTGACAGCGGTGAACAAAATGGCAGCTTAGCAACCCAGACCCCTGAGAACCAAACCAGGAAACCCCACATCTCCTTCATCGACAGTGAAGAAGGCCCTGAAAACCCCCAGATCAACCTCATCACCCCAAATGGTGGAACAGGCGACCTTCAAATGGACCGCTCTGCCGAAAACGTTGGTTTCTGTAATGAAGATGATGTCAAGGTCAAACTTCTCACAGAATCTCCGGAGAACAACAATGACAGGTCATTGAATAATGAAGAAGTCAACGGAAATGAAACAGTAAATGAAAACACACAAGAAAATGACAAAGCTGATGGAACAACACAGGAAGACGAAAGCACAAGAGAAGCAGACAACACACCAAGTCCTCCTGCAGGCCAAAATGCCAGGAATGTAGAAAACGCAAGTACCAAGAGGAAGAAGCATGTGGGGATTTTGAAACTGCCGTCTGTTGATCAACCATCGCCACAGGAGTCTCTTCCCGTCAGGCTTCAGCACACAAACAGCTACAGGTTAGTTGGTGTTCTATCTGATATAGATGTAAAGGGCCCCATACAACTTGGCAGCTCTTGCCATTGTTTGTGAATAGCAACTTAGCTGTACCTGTACATGTTAGTGGAAATTGTCAGCATTGAATGGTTAAGCATATAGGCTAGCAGACATGAAATGACAGGTTTGATTTCTGGTATTCCTGGCTAGATGGTGGGTCCTTGGGAAAGGCCCTTTACACGACTTTCCTCACTCCACCCAGGTGTAAAAAATGGGTACCAGGCTTGGTTGGGGACAGTGGCGGCGGCACCGGGGGGGCAGGGGGGGCGGCTGCCCCCCCCCAGAAAATATGTTGGGGGGGCGTCGCCCCCCCAAAAAATCAAGCTGAAACCTTTTGTATTTTTTTGATGATGGAAATTTCAGAAAATCAAGCTAGTCTAACAGCAAAGTTTACCCCTGAAAATGCAAGAAATGGCGTTTCAGAGAGTCCCGATTTAAAAATTTCGCCAGACCTCCCTTGTGACGACTGCGTAGGACAATATGTTGCGGGAGCGTTTCTCTGAAAAATCTTTTAAACCAGTAGAAATTGTACTATCGTACTTAGCTTAGCTTAGTTTACAAGCAGAATGTGCCACTGAAATTCAGGAAATGACGTTTCAGAAAGGGCCAAGATTTTTAAAAATTTTCCTCCCGGACCCTCCCCTAAA